>NC_056729.1:1813677196-1813761849 GCF_019279795.1 Protopterus annectens | reverse complement strand
GATACCACCAATTGACATGTGTGTGTATGTGTGTTGGTGAGGGGCAGCAGTACAGGGTGGGGCAGTGTTGGTGCAGTGTGTGCGTGTATGTGTTCGCCCTATGTGTTACAGTTTTACATGTGTGTATGCACGCACAGAGTTCCATCTCATGGCTGCCATATACAGGGGTTTGTGAACAGCCACAGACTGCACCTGGCAGGACATACAGATCAGTGTCTGTGGGCACGGACACAGTACCTGTGCCTGGCAGGGGTGCTACGGACCGTATCCAGTACTAAGCCAGACTGGGTACTGTCATCAGAAGCAGGTGTGTGTTGACTGGACACAGGTCCCTGTTGGGATTGTCCAGAGCCACGTGCACATGGTCTCCTGGGGCGTTCTGATGACAGCACAGACCCAGCATTGCTGGGGCTGCTGCTGGCACTATGGGAGCGTGCGCGAGCCTGTTGTTGTCCACACCGACTGCCAGCTGCTGCTGTTGCTGGCATACAGCCACATCGATGCCGCAAACGCCCATCATCGCCCTGGCTCATGGACATCTGGTTGTGGAACTGCTGTAGTATGTCCCTACAACATCTGTCTATGACATCGGTGAAATTACGGATAGCATCCGCGATGTCACTCATACTGTCTGTCATGGCTATGCGACATGCTCTCAGCTCCCTCAGACCCTGTCTGGTGTACCTTTCCATACGCGCCTGTGCCTGCATAACAGTCTGAAACATAGCTGAGGATGACATACCTCTTTGGGCACGTCGGCCAGAAGCAGTATGCCCACGGATGCTCCCACGAGAACCCATGGGCGACTGTCTGTGTGGTACCATCGGAGGACCCTGCCCATGGCTGCTTTGTGGGGACACATGCCACAGGTACCACATTACCCTGGTCTATGCCCACTGTATCCTGTCCATCACCTAGGGACAATGGTGACAAAGGATGTACTGGCAGGATGACTGTGCACATTGATGGGGTTGACAGATGTGTACTGTCAATTGGCTGACCAATGGCGGACCCAGACACACCTTCCTGTACCATTTCACAAATATCTTCATTACCAGTACCCATGGCACAAGATTCAGGTTCCATGCTGCAGGTCACCAGAGCAGCACCAGAACCTGTGGGAGGAAGACAGGAAACACAGATTACAGTCTCAAGACATATTTGCCAGTGATGCACTTCAATACAAATGCACACATTCACACATGGACTCATGCACACATGGACACACGCACACATGGACACACGCATATATGCACACATGGACACACGCACACATGCACGCATGGACACAGGCACACATGCAGACATGCACACGTGGACACATGCAGACAGGCACACATGCACACATGGGCACAGGCACACCTGCACACATGCACACCCCACAGTATACACACAGAGCACTACTGAGTTACACTACTGTCACTAGCATTATCAGGACTATTATAGGTATTGTTAAACACACTCACCAGCATGGATGGCCTGCCTTGCTGTAACCCTGGAGGGACCTGCAAATATGATGAGAGTAATGTCAGTGGGCACAACTGTGCCATTGTTATTGCATATGATACAGTGCAGTAGTACACCAGTTGCCTTTCACACATCAGCCGCTCATAATGCCAGTATCACACATGCACAATTACATACTATGATGACAGATACATACCACGGACACACCTTACGCATGCATAGACTAACAGTCTACAGAACAGTCAAGTGTACATATGGCATCTTACCTGCATGCTCTATGTTGTGCTGCTGTGTGGATCCAGCCTCCATCATTATGCATGTGTACTGCTGTTGCTGTTCCGGGGCTGGATCCACAACACTCAGGAGTAGCCCCTCCAGTCTGGTGAGGGGGGATGTGTGGCCACCCCACCCCCTGTGGCAACCTGTTGCCTGCGGATATCTGTTGCACGCTGGCAGACATTTCTGATTAAATCACTGCAGTGATGTCGTATCTGTTCATATGTCCTATTATGTGTGCCAATATCATTTACCCTGCGGACAAGGTTTTGCCACAGTGCAGACCTCTCCTGCTGATTCTGACTGGTGCGTGAAAACAGGATGTCATAGTCATGCACCAGGCTCTGGTGGATCTCTTCGTCTTCCGCAGCAGAGTAGGAGGGATTCCGCTGACGCGCCATCTCCCTGGAAGAGAACACAAACAGGATATCAGCAGAGTATGTCAGCAATATATGGCACACATACTATACATGTTACTCATGTGTACTGATATACTACTTCTCCCATATGTTGCATGTGTGTGTGTCATGGAGGATACGCAGGTAATGGCCAGATATGACTGCTCAGCCAACACTTGTGCAACAACACCTGCCACATTCCACACAACAGAGTAGCATGCCCCATCGGTCAGCTCACACTGACAGGTGCAATACACAACCCCACTCTGGGGGTTCATCCCAAGGTACTGTATGTGGGTCGCCATCCACCACTGTGATGTGGACACACGTTACTCGGCCTGGATATACATATCCCACCAACACCACCAGCACAGTACACTACCTTTATATGTATGTAACTAGACAGTTATTCACATGTTGGGACTGAGATGGTATCCATGCAGCACACTGGACCAGTGGAAACCACAACCCACACTGCTGACACATCTGTGAATGATTAACACGGACATGCCACAGATTGCATGGAACCTGCACACACATGTCAAACACAGACACACTGCACAAAGGTTAGGCATCGTGTCCAGTGGACACCAGACAGAGGAAGATTGTATAACAATAGTGGGAGGCTACTGCAGCACACAGCACATTCACATTGAGGTAAGGCATCTGTGGTCAGCAGTGGTACTACGCTATGGTCTGTCATAACAATGGCCATGCCATACTCTGGGTGGGAAGTGTCCACAAACACTATGGATGACCACAAGCCCTTCAACAGTTATGTTACACATATGGACCAACTGGCTCAGATAAGCTCTGTGTTAATACACACCTACTTAACATTCACCAAACACACAGATATTGGTAACAGTCTTGCAGACAGTTTCGGTGCACATATCCACCCTCATTCTCCCCCACCAGTTGAATTAGTTGTCACAGCTGTATGTAACCTCCCTATCATCTCACATGTCCGGGTGAGGCCCGCCCTCAGCAGAGCAGAACACACAGCATAACTGTGACCTCATGGTATCCCTGGATGTGTGATACCTGCACTCCAAGAGGACATACACCGCATATAACACTAATAACTTATCTTGGATGTACTACAGGATATGTACCTGGACAGTGGCATACAGCAACAGTAGTCCCACAACACTCAGGAGGCACCTTGATCAACCCTGGGAAATTCAACATCATATGCATAACCGGGATGGTCTGCTAAACTATGATATTATGCAGTATGGGTTGAATATGCAGTGATATCGGGTACCTGCAGACACCTACTCCCAGCCACTGTGCCTTTGTGATGGGCTGATCCAGCCTTTTGAACATGGCTGAACTTTCAATGTGGTCACTACAGCCATTGCTGAGGGCAACGCACAGACAACTGCTGCCATGATCATGGCCTAACAGTGATTGACATGTGATGTATGGTCATCCCCTTTTGGTGGAACTACGTACACACAACATATCACACAGACATACCTATAGATACAGACCTATGACACATTTGGAGGGTTCACAGTAAACACACTATTAACCTGCTACTTTGCATTACCTGTGTTTGTCTCAGCTGTTGGCGTTTCACCTGCTACTGCTTGCTGCTGCTGCTTTCAGTGCTGTAAAGTTACAGTCAGATTTTTTTTTTCAGGTTCACTCACTTGCTTTCTGTATCAGTCTTACTACTGCAAGTTACTGCAATGAATGTATTGCATGTGTGGAGTGTTAGTACTGGATGCTTTTGTAGGTATCTGCATAGGTCCATGTGATGGCTTCTGCACCAGTTGTAGGACAGCATTTGCTAATTGCATACAGCCAGTTGTGTACTGATTGCAGTTCTCACTGTAATTGCAAGTAAGTCCTATAAAAGGGTATGTGAGATAGGCCTTGCCCTTTCAGATTGTATGGGCGGGGACCATGCTGGTATGCTGTGGACAGTGTTCTGTGAGTGTAAAGGTTAGTATCTCTCTCATGATTCAGGCTGTGTTGTAGATTCAATTTGCTCCATTCCTCTCTCCTGTTCCCTGTAGTATGTTTGTATGCATAATGGCACCTACAACTATATTTAGATATGCATTCATATATATATGTGTACATATACATACCTTTATATATGTACATTAGCTTACATTATTACCTACAAGCTAACAACTGGCATGGCTGTATCTGTTCACACACTAATATTATGGTAATACAGTAATTATGACAGTAAAAGTCTACATGACATGCTTTGGGTACTACACATTCTATATTCCTTTTATCTTCATCCCTACTATTACATGTTATATTTATTTTAGCACAATGTTCTTGTATGAGAGTCATGGCTTAGTGGTAGGTTATACAGACTAGTATTTCCTGGGTTTGGGACTGACAGTGGGATTTTATTTTGCTTTCGAACTGAGTACAGGACCTGTCAATCAAAGTGACTAAGGCACTTTTAAGCAGCTAAAACCAGGTCTGCGCAGGTTTGCGCGGAGCTCACGCATGCCCACTGGCATTGAGCTCCGCTCACACACGCTCACACCAGCGCTATTTTCTTTGAAAGAAAAGAAAAAGGGGTGACAGGAAAGTGGTGAAAAAGGGGTAACAAAGAGGGTAAGACAGTAGGGAAACAAGCTTGGGATTTGCAGGAGGGATGTAGGTAAGGCCCATAGATGCCTATGTCTTTATCAGCAACAGCTGTGCATTTGTATGTAATTTGGTGTGACATTTTAAACCTTCCACCCCTGAGAGAGGTGTCAGGACAACATTAATACTTGTTGTACGGCCAATTGTAATTGACAGTTTCAATGTCCAGCGGACATGTGTGCAACATGGGCAGCTATGTATGGGGCGTAATTTTTTTGTGGGTACAGAGTGCCCTTGTTTTTATTTTTTTTCAGGTGAGAGTGGTATGTCAGGTGAAGGAAGTCGGTATAGCTGGGGAGGTAGGTTGGGTAGGTTAACAGACAAGACAAACAAGACGCATACAGGGGCAGTGTATGACACGTGTGGGTGGGTTACACAATTGACGGGGACGGAGGTTTGGATATCCAGAGCCCATGAGCCCACAGATGGCAACAGTGGAACTGATATAGGTTCATAGGTTCATAGGTTTATACTAGGCTATCTGCCCTAAGGCATTTATAAGCCTAGCCCAAAGTTTTGTGGCTTACGCCACCCCTTATGTTAAAAAATACTGTGCCCATTAGTTTGTTGTGCCTCTGTCCAGCAGTGACACAGAGGTGATTCCCGGGATAAATCTACGATCTCCCATCCACCGGTCAAGATTTCTCTTGAACAGAGCCAGCGAGGTGCTCTGCCTCACATGGACCGGGATTTTATTCCACAGCATAGGGAGTCTCTGGGTGATAAATCTATCCCTCCAGCACGTCCTATTTATATCCGTGCTAAGGTTTAAGTCGCTTGTTCTAGTGGTTCTGGTGGATTTGGATTTTCTGAGGTGGAGCATGTCCATTAATTCCGGGTTGGACATGGCCTTGTATGTCAGGCACAGGTCACCTCTGAGCAGACGGTATGCGACTGAATAGTGCTGGAGTTTCTTCAGTCTGGCAGCATATGACAGATTTTGGAGTCCCTTTATCCTTTTGGTGAGGAACTTTTGGGGTCTCTCCAATTGCTGCAGGTGTCGGGTGAGATACATCCCGAATGGGGCATTGTACTCGATCATTAGTCTGATAAGTGAAGAGTACAGGGGAACAATGACCTCATTTGATCTGGATGTGAATCCCTTCATGATCAGGTGGGCAATGTAGAAGGTCTTTCTAGCCACTTTAGCAATGTGGGTGTCAAAAGAAAGGCCACTGTCAACCTGGGTCCCCAGGTCCCTGATAACCTCTTCTGTGCTTAGTGGATTGCCACCTATATGGTAGCTTGGGGTTACCTTGTTTTTCCCGAAGGGTATGACTATACAATTTTTGGCATTTATCTTCAGGCCATGGCTCTGGCACCAGCTATCAGTTTCCGTGAGACCCCTCTGAAGGATATCTGTGTCCGATGTACTTTCCACTATGGCGCCCAGTTTGCAGTCATCTGCAAACTTTGTCAGCCATAGTCCTCCTATGTTTGCCTGTACTTCTGAGAAGTAGATGCCAAACAATAGGGGGCCAAGGACTGAGCCCTGTGGGACACCACTTGTGACCGGCTTGGAGTCTGACATGGTGCCAGCAACTCGAACCCTGTGGGTTCTGTCCTTTAGCCAGTTTGCAACCAATCTTGTGACATATGGGTTTACATCTAAGCTGGTAAGTTTCTCTATAATACCCGAGTGGGGTATTGTGTCGAAAGCTTTTGCAAGGTCAAGGTAGGCTGTATGGACTGCCTTTCCCTCATCAATGGCCTTGGTGACTGTTTCAAAGAAGTCAACCAAGTTCAAAAGGCATGATCTGCCCTTAACAAAGCCAAACTGGGTCGGGTCCAATGTCTGCAAGTCCCCTATGTCTTTGTTTATGAGTTCCATTATGATCCTCTCCATGGCTTTGCAGACCAGGCTTGTTAAGCTTATGGGGCGGTAATTACCAGGGTCCATAGAGGCACCGCCTTTGTGGAGTGGGACCACAGTTGCCGTACGCCACTCCTTGGGCATGTATCCTGTGGTAATGCTAAGATTAAACAGTTCCCTTATGTGCGGGTTTAGTTCCTCATTGAGTTCGTATAGCACACAGCCGGGGACACCATCCAGTCCCATTGATGCTGTGTTTTTAGCTTTAGAGAGAGCAGCTTTCACCTGCGCATTTGAGATGTCTGGGAGGCTACACTCCGCTGGGATAGTTATCTCTCCTTTTGGGGGGGAGAGGGGGGGTGAAGTTTGCACTGAACCTGTCTGTCAGTATGTTGGCAATGTCTGTGGGTTCAGTGATTTTTGTATAATTTTGGACTAATTCTGAGCATATCTGGGAGTTTCCACCCAGGTTTCTAACATAGCTGAAGAAGGCCTTATGATTGTCTTTTGAATCTATGGCAATTTTTCTCTCAAAGTTGGCCTTGGATGATTTTATGAGTGCTCGTATTTTTTACTAATAATGATCAAGGTTGTCTTCCCTTTTATGGATTTTGCTCTATCATGTAACAGCTTTCTCCTCTTATTGTAAAGTTTGTTTATGGCTGGGGTCCACCAGACTGGACGTTTGCCCTTGGTGGAAAGAGTCTTGGTTTTATTAGGGATTGCCTGATCTATGCAGTCCTGGAGGTGTTCGTAGAAGGCATTTGTAAGGGCTTCCGCAGCTTAGGTTGTGGTTTCCGCCAGATGAGGTGGGAAAGGTGGGTCCGCTGGAACCCGCCTTCCCAAGCATTCTATGTTTGGCATTATGTCATGTCAGTTTGGGTTAGTAGCATATCATACCATTCAAATTAGTTGTAACAGCATGCATTAGTATTCCCATTAAACAAACACCCAGATATTAACACCATTAAACAGCAAGCATAACACATGCATAATTTGAACAGCAATACACAGTCAAACAACATGCAGGGTTGATTAATGGCAACAGGCCATCAGGTTTGCAGGTATGAACAGGGCAGATGCATCAACGGACATGCATATATTTATAAACCAACAGGACAAATGTCCAGGGGTATTAATTGTGTTTGCACATACCATTTACACGTTGAGTATATTAGATGCAGTTATAGGGTGGGGTGGAGAAAAAAATATTAACACCTTCATAACAAATACATATGCTGTACATTTCTGATAGCTGCAGATATATACACAATTCTGTTATAACTACAGTTTCTTATATGATAACTACTTCAATTTGATGCTAGGACTGTTACTGATACATCACTATACATTTTATTATGGCTTTGCTCAGCTACATCATCCTGCTACATTTTGCTGAGAGAGCAGGAGACAACTGTGGATGTTTAGTATGTCAGACAATCATTCATACTATCTGCAATTTGTAGACTGTGAGCACCATATACAGATTTCGGGTTACACATTCCAGATGCAGACACACTTTCATCAGGTTATGCTGTTCAGTTTTTGCTTCTCACATGCATTTAGTTCTGTACTGACTGACTGCAGTATATTTATTCCAGAGTTATTACTACTTTATTTGTGGTTACATGAACCTTTCTCACACTCTCTCACGTCTTGCTATGTTACATTTCAGGATGGTACTTCTAGGCTTTATTAACATGTTATACCTGTGGTTATTACAATCCTTTCCAGCAGCCTCACTTCTATCATGTTTCAGTATTTCAACAGGGGGATATATCTCACATGTGCTTTACTCAGCTTCTGCAGCTGTACTTTTCAGCCTACTGCAGGTTGTAAACTGTTTTATTACAGGTGGGACATCTGTATTACAGAACATTAGTTTCTTTCTATTTTATTTTTAGTTTTACTTACATACTGCAAATCACTTTTTTAATGAAGAAATACCTGCACACTTTTACACTTGTTACTTGCACATTCTATTACTTAGTGACTACACTGCACTCTTCTTCTAACTGCCATACTTTTATATTTCTTTACAGTTACTAGGTGAGGGTTACTGACCTGCCTGGTGGCGCAGCTGCACCAGCCTGTCGGCATGGGCTCTGCGGTTCGCAGAGCAGACACCTGCAGCTGTAATACCAATTAAGTAATATTGGAATACACATCTCCATAATATCAGCTAGTTGAATTCCTTACATACATATTAAAATGTTACTTACTCAGTAGTGGGGCGTTGGGCATTTGCCGGGCCTCCTGGATCCATTGGTTCAATAGGTCCTGCTTGCGTCTCTTCAGGTCCGCATGGTGGTGACGAACCTGCTCACCAGTCCTTGGAATACCAGTGGCACTGGTGAGATCATGAACCAACCTGTCCCACGCCTCAGCCCTATAAGCTCCCCACGAGACCTGGCCCTGCATGAGTTGGGCCTCATAATGATGGACTAGGAGCCAGACCATGTATCTGGACTCCTCAATGCCCCACCGCTGTGCTCGAAAGCAACTTCCCTCACCTACTCCACTCATTCTGTCTGCAGGTCAGTTCTACAATCGTTTATGCTGTGTATTCCCACCTATGGGGCTTATATATGCCGTTTTTCACGCACATTTATGTGATTGGCCATTTTGGAATTGTATCAACTTCACAGAACCTGCTTTGTCATGCTCCACTTTCTATTCATTCCTATATATATGCTATTACTGCCTTTCTAGGTACTGCTGTCATGGCTTAGTGGTTCAATACCTAGACTCTGGTGTATGGTATCCTGGGTTAGACTCTGGGCACTGCTTTTTATTTTTTATGACTGTCTAGACAGGCTGAGGGGTGTGTCTGTGTAAAGGCAGTTTTGATACAGCTTGCTCAACGGTGCCAGTCGGTTAGCTTGTTGGCGCGGTGCACAGCTCCGCGCAAACGGGGTGCGCTGGGTTAAGCTCCATTTGGCTATCAGCACACATATTACTCTCAGTTCAGCTACAGACACACAGTTTCAGCATGTTAAACCACTGCTCAGCTAGGGGCACGCATTTTGCACCTGTTAAACCACTGCTCACCTACGAGCACTCTGACTCAAGTTGTTGGACTGTAGCTCAGCTATGGGCACATCTGCAATTTTTCTTATATTTTTTATCTTAACATTACTTCAAAATATATGGGCCATTGCATTACATTTTACATAAATTCTGATTTTATATGTGTACATATATGTCAGGGACTTGTTTTGTGCTTATTTAAAAAAAAAAATGATGTTGTGGGGGCTCGAACCATGCCTGCCTGCTCTTCAGCCAACATCTCTACCGCTACAGTATTGCTTCTTGGCTTACTTTGCATATTTAGTTCTTATATCCTTTTCCACTCACTGCTAACTGCAGCTGTGCTTGAGCGCACTCACGGGCAAACATTTACACGGTTTAAAATATAAAATACAATGCTTTCATTGATGTGTTTTATGTTCCTAGTCTGTTGGGGCATGTGTTGTGTTGTGTTTATTCACATTTCCATGGCCTCTTTCGTGGGTGTTTCCTTTCTGACATATTTCTCTTCTGGGGGCGTGTCCGCTTGCAGGGCTCGGCCTATGGACATGCCCCCTTCTGTCTTACATGGGCCGTGTAAGCCTTAGGTGTGATTCAGCGGATCCCCTACAATTTACCGAAACGCCACAACGCCGAAACACAAATCACCGACACCAAAGGACCGACAACACAGATGACCGACAAGGTGAGAACCCAACGGACTCGGTAAGTGTGCGATAGAGTGAGGGATTTAGTGTTAGGGAGCAGACAGGTAAGTGTGCGATAGTGAGGGACTGTAGTTTTAGGGGCGGGTTAAGTGAGTTAGGGTTAGGGTTCGGGTAGGGTAAGTGTGCAATAGTGACGGAATATATGTTTAAGGGTGGGTTAAGTGAGTTAGGGTTAGGGTGCAGGTAGGGTGTGTGTGCGATAGTGACGGACTGTGGGTTTAGGGGTGGGTTAAGTGAGTTAGGGTTAGGGTGTGGGTAGGGTAAGTGTGCGGTTGTGTCGGACCTTAGGGTTAGGGTTTGGGTTAAGGTTAGTGCATGTATGGTTGTGTGTATTGTCGGTATTGTGTGTTGTTGGTCTTTTGGTGTCGGTGATTTGTGTTTCGGCGTTGTGGCGTTTCGGTAAATTGTAGGAGATCCGATTCAGCATGCCTCATGCATATGCATGACATGCTGACATCACACCATTTAACTGCAGCCTCCATGTAAGAGTTATAACTCTTACACGGAGGCTTCGTGAATCCTGCCCAGAATGTAAGCTGTGACAGTGTGTGCATCACAAATGCATTAATAGTCTTTTTAATCCTGGCAAGGCCAAGCCAGATAGTTGGTAGGTCATAGCTGTGGCAAACTGTCAATGAAATGAGTGCTGTTTCTGAAGCTGTACTTTTAACATGTATACAACAGTGGCACTTAAATCATTTCTGCAATATCTTCATTTCAGAGTTACAACAACTACGATAACCAGAATGAGTGAGCAGAGTGTTACAGTGGCCTACTGAAATCTATTAATTTTAAAGATTTAACTCTGAATGAAAAGTTAAGAATCAAGAGGACTGGAAGACTCACACCTGATCTGAAGATGGAGTCGCAAGGTACAAGTAGGTCAAGAACATACACACGTAGCTTCAGCAGGTCAGTGTATGACAAACACACCTGGATCTGTGGTTGTGAAGGTCAAGAACATACACACACAGCCTCAGCAAGTCAGTGTATGACAAACACACCTGGATCTGTGGTTGTGAAGGTCAAGAACATACACATGCAGCTTCAGCAGGTCAGTGTATGACAAACACACCTGGATCTGTGGTTGTGAAGGTCAAGATCATACACACACACCCTCAGCAGACAGTGTATGACAAACACACCTGGATCTGTGGTTGTGAGGAAACAAACAGCTTGTAATGCTTTCCATGTTTGTTGTTCGGTGGAGAGGATGCCTGGACATCAAAGGGTATGGATGACCTGAAGAGAATGGAAGAAAAGTCCAGAAGGCATGAACAGTCTGCTAAACATTTTGACAACCAAATGAGTCTAGCCGTGTTGGGAACTGTGGATATCAGGTCTCAGTTAAGTAGTGGATATCAGTTATCAGTAGAAAGACACAACAAGAAAGTGGAAGAAAACTGTCATGTTCTATCACTTATAATAGACTACATCAAGCTGTGTGCTGAAGAAGAAGTTGCTTTAAGAGGCCATGATGAGTCTGAAGAGTCATTGAATGCAGGAATGTTCCGGAAACTGGTAGACTTCGGCTGCAAGTTTGATCAGAAGTTGGCTGAACACTTGACAACTTCAACTGTTTTCAAAGGAACATCAAAAACTGTTCAGAATGACCTCCTGGACTGCATGCTAACAATATCTAGAGAATAAATAAAAAAGGAGATTCGTACTGCAAAATCTGTAGCAGTAACTGCAGATGAAACCAATGATGACCTCCTGGACTGCATGCTAACAGTATACAGAGAATAAATAAAAAGGAGATTCATACTGCAAAATCTGTAGCAGTAACTGCAGATGAAACCAATGATGACCTCCTGGACTGCATGCTAACAGTATCTAGAGAATAAATAAAAAAGGAGATTCGTACTGCAAAATCTGTAGCAGTAACTGCAGATGAAACCACTGATGACCTCCTGGACTGCATGCTAACAGTATGCAGAGAATAAATAAAAAAGGAGATTCGTACTGCAAAATCTGTAGCAGTAACTGCAGATGAAACCACTGATGACCTCCTGGACTGCATGCTAACAGTATGCAGAGAATAAATAAAAAAGGAGATTCGTACTGCAAAATCTGTAGCAGTAACTGCAGAGGAAACCACTGATGTTGCTGGGCTGTGGCAAATGGCTATTGTGTTCCGTTACGTTGTCAATGGACAGGTGGTGGAACATTTTTGGGGATACTTTACACCACTTGGACAGACAGCACAACATATCGCTGTTGTGATAAAACAACAGTTGAAGGAAGTAGTGGGAGACCAGCATGAAAAAGTGATTGCTCAGAGTTATGATGGTGCATCTGTTATGAGTGGTGTTCAGCATGGGGTCCAGACCATCATAAGTGGAGAGTTTAAATATGCCTACTATGTACACTGCTATGCCCACCAACTTAATCTGGTAATGCAAAGAGCCACACAACAGAATACTGAAACAAGGACATTTTTTTTAGCACTTGGTGGAATTCCAGCCTTTTTCAGTCATTCAGTTAAAAGACAAGGTGCTCTGGATAGTATAGTATCACGACACATGCCAAGAGTGTCAGGAACATGATGGAATTTTAACATCCGTACTGTAAATGCAGTGTACGAGAACTTGGAGTCGCTGGCGGAGTGCTTTACTTATTTTTACAAGTGTCCTACATCTGCTGCAGCAACTGTACTGGAAGCAAATGGGCTACTGCGAACAGTTGAAGATGATGAATTTAAATTTTGGCTTGCTGTTTTCCATCGTATAATGCCCCATGTTGACATTCTGTACAGGCGACTTCAGTGTCGTACCACAGATGCAACCACTGTCGAAAAGGATGTGCAGATGTTTTTGAATGAAATTGACAGTGTCAGATCGGATATCGATGGCATTGTAGAACAGAATCTACAGACGGACAACATCCTGTCAAAACATAGACGAGGGCCATCTGCTTCCCGAGCTCTGCATGAGACATTGCCAATTGCTGCAAAGGAAGTGCGTGATGTCATAAAGTTCCAGGCAACATCAAGATTTCAACAAACTGGCCATCTTCAAGCTTCTCAGTTACTTCTGCCTGGAAAGTTTTCAACATACATAAGAGAGTTTCCAGAAAATATATTCACAGCAACAATAGACAACTATCCATTCCTGTTGAGAGGACAACTTAGAACAGAACTTGGAGTGGTGTATCAATGTGAAGACTTTACAGCAACTGGCAGTGCAGTCCAGATGTTAAAATTCTTGTTCGACAACTCCTTAACCAGTGTGTTTTCACAGATTTACAGTGTGTTGTTAATTATAGCCACCACACCAATGTCAACTGCTGAGGCAGAAAGGTGTTTCTCAACATTGAAAAGAATTAAAACTTTTCTTCGTTGTACAATGGGGCAAGACAGATTGAATGCTTTGGCTATGATTTCCATAGGAAAGGAGTTAACGCGGAGTATAACTAACTTCAACCACAGAGTTATTGATTTGTTTGCACTAAATAAAGACAGACGAATGGACTTTATCTATAAGTAACAGAGGAACACAATACACAAAGGAACACAAGAGGCACTTATTTGGTACTATACTGCAAGTACTTATGTAACCCAGCCACTGGGGATGCACAAGCCAGCGCATTTCTTCGTGCTGGTCCCAAGCCTGGATAAATGGGGAGGGTTACGTCAGGAAGGGCATCCAATATAACCTCTGCCAAATGACATATGTGGACAACAATACAGATTTCAATACCGGATTGGTTGAGGCCCGGGTTAACAATGACCACCACCAGTACTGTTAGCCAACAGGGCACTGGCAGAAATGGGAGGGCGGCTACTGTTGGCTCTAGGAGAAGGGGGGAAGGCATGCCCAAAGGTGAGATTGTGTTGATTTGGACATGTGCTGAGGAGGGATGCTGGGTATATTGGGAGAAGGATGCTAAGGATGGAGCTGCCAGAGAAGAAAAGAGGAAGGACTCGTAAGGTTAGATTTATGGATGTGGTAGAGGAAGTAATGTGGTGACAGAGCAAGATGCAGAGGACAGGAAGAAATGGAAACAGATCTGATGTGGCAAACCCCTAACAGGAGCAACTGAAAGACTACAAGCACTTATTTGGAACCAGGTGGGGGTCACGTGAATAGTATTTGCTTGGGAAACTTTAAACTGTCCCTTTTGAGCCTCCATGAGAAAGGGGGGAAAAAAGAAATCCAGTATGACCTGATGTGTTCCAGCCCACAGCTTCTCCTCAGGTGCAGAAACAGAGTACGAAGTACTGTTTGCAGTATACCGCAGAGGTAAGTGTTCAAACCAACATGTATGTATGTGTGTGTGTATATGTATGTAACAATGTGTGCTGTGTAGAGTATTCAGCATGCGCCATACCGACTGAGCATTTATTTCATGTAAATAAGTAAGCATGTCAAGCATTGATCCCATTGTACCATAGCTCCACCCCTTTTTAGTTGACCACACCTCTTCCTGTTGGCCCTGCCCATTCAGCTGTCTCCTGCAGCCCCCCTTTGATTTGAAGTCACCAGCCACCACTGGCTAGCCAACTGGCTCATCGATATGGTGCCTCAACCTCTGACAGCAGACCTGTCACTAGTGGAGTTCCACATGGATCTGTCCTGGGAACCCTACTGTTTGGCATCTACTTCTCAGAGGTCCAAGCAAAGATAAAAGCCCTGTGGCTGACCAAGTTTGCAGATGACTGTAAGTTGGGTGCTCTCATTGACTCCCCAGATTATGTTAACATACAGCAAGAGGGTCTCACAGCAACTAATGACTGGTCCCAAAGGCCTCAAGCTAAACACAAAAAATGTATCATCATACCATTCAGCAAAAACACAGCCCCTACTGAGTACCACATCGATGGCAACCCCCTAAGCAAACTCACTAAGCAAGGCGAAAAAGGACACTATAAGAGCCGGTACTTTTGAATATTCAAAACGTATTTAATAAAAAGTTAGCGCTTTTGGCGAAGTTGAATACACCTTCATCAGACAAACAAGAGGAATTAATTTAAAAACACTTATAAATCTTTTAGTTACAAATTATTAGCCAATCATATGAAAAAGCATTTCATTTGTTATTATTGTCATGGCAACCTTAAGGGAAAATGTTAGTTAACGTAACAAAACCCCCCTAAGCACACAACATGAGGTGAAAGACTTGGGTACTCAGCTTGATAACAATCTCACATTCGACCATCATTTAGCAGCAGTGGTCAGAAAAGCCTTTTACTTGGTTCATCTCATAAGTAAAGGGATTGCATCCAGAAAAAAGGAGGTTGTTACCTCTCCACACTCCTCCCCATTACAACAATAATTGAGTACAACGCCCCATTTGGTATGTATCTCTCCAAACATCTGCACCAACTGGAAAGGCCACAGAAATACCTCACAAAGAGAATCCATGGCCTCTAACACCTGTCCTACATGGAGAGGCTCAAATTACTGTCACTCTACTCGGTATCGTACAGATTGCTCAGAGGCGAACTGTGTCTCACCTACAAGAAAATCTTGGACCGTGCCCTACTAGAGATGCTCCATATCCGTAAGTCTAACTCCTCGTGAATTACCCACTCAAAAGGCCTGAATCTAATATGCAACATCAACAAAACCTGCTGGAGAGACATGTTTATCTCCCAGAGGCTGCCCCATCTCTGGAATAGACTTCTCATACACGTCAGACAAAGTACATTGCTGACCCTCTTCAAGCGCAACTTTGATGAGTGGATGGGAAACCGCAAATTTGTCCTCGGGTTCCATCTGTGTCCCACATTGACAGGGGTGAAAGGTGCTGACTGAGGTTTCTTTTTGGAGATAGACTCTTGGTTAGGCTTGTAAGGGCCCCAGGGTCATTAGCCTAGTAACCGCCTATGATCCTATGAGACAGAAATAATGAGGGGTTATTAATTTTATTATTATTATTTTCTTTGTGTGTGTGTGTGGGGGGGGGGAGTATGTGTGCCTGATACTGGCAGTGATTAACCAGATATTTTATGGCAATATTAATGTTTTTTTTTTTTTCTTTTTTGTGGAGTAACTTGTAATACTGCAATATGTAACAACCTGTCTGTGGACTGATCTTGCAGGAGTGAAACTTCGTACTTCATGGCTGTAACTGCTGGGTGGGGGTTGGCATGTCTTCCAGCTGTCCCTAGTTTTGGGTCAATGTTTTTCTGTCTCTCTTCTAGTAAAAATGGCAATTTTGGGAGAAAAGGTGTTGAATTATATTTAATAAATAATGACAATTATTAAGTTATAACCTTCTTTTGCTTAAAAAAAACATGTAATTTTACATTCTCTTATTTTCTCAACTCCTCATGTTAATAGTACTAATACTTTAAAGCCTGTCCCTGATTATTTTTGGATTTGTTCCTGATTCTGGAGGTTAGAGGCTGAAAGCTAGGGGGTTGGGGGTCAGTTGGATGAAAGTAACATGATATTCTTGCTGTTTGCTCAGTTTTAAGTAATTATTAAGATGTGGCTTTGCAGGGCTAATGTATGTTTGTGACAAGATGGAGTACTTAACTTGACACTTGGTATGCACAGACAGAGTAGATACAATTGCTGAGGCTGTCTGTGGAGGAAAAAGATTAGCCGCCTGCTGTTTACTTATTATTTTGGCTTGGCAGGACTAGTGTGATTTACGTGAAACAATTTGAAATATTTTAATGTGTGGCAACTGTTTGCTCGAAACAAAGGTGAAATACATTCCAATTGGCAGATGGTTTTCCTGTTTTTATCACACTCCCAACATCTGAATTGTACATAGACATGGCTATAACTGTCTTGTAGGGATTGTCTGAATGAAAGTAAATGATCTTGTTGTCAGTTGCCCAGTTTACAGTCATTTCTCAAAGGGATAAAATGCATTGCAGAATACAAAGAACATCAGAGCTTCTGGGGGGCTGATGGCCCCCACACGTGAAAGCTGTCTAAGTGCATTGTAACACGAGTTTAGTAATGGCCTCTGCACTGAATTCCACCACATCTAAAATTAGCCCCGCTCAGTGGTGTACACAGCAGGTCAGTATACCTTGTGTGGGAGCTGGGGATGATGTCATTTCTGTACCTTTCCTCCCAAACATCAAAAGTCACTGCCTTGTATTGGGCTGGGGACAGTGTGGTCAACATTTCATTAACTTTCCTCACAAATCTCGGACAGGTACTAGTTGACCTAAAGCTGGCTCTGAGCTTAGGGTAATTATTTTGTTAATACATAAATTGTAGCAACAAAGCATTTAATTCTAAACTGTTTTGTGTATGGGTGCTTTTTCATTTTGAAATAATAGTTTTCACATTTTTAAAACAAAAGTATGAAAAAATGAGTTAGCATTGTTCATGTCAGATATGATTTAGATATTTAAGGTAGACTCTGGTATTCATAAACACACTCCAGCATCATATCAGTGGGAAGGAACAAAGTCATCCCCAGCTTTAGCACCTACAAGATGCAGTCAGTCTGCACATGTGCAGTACTGATGAGAACTTGATCGACAGTGTGGTGAAAAAGTAAGGGTAAAGGTTACAAAAACTGTAACCAAACAGACACAAATGCTGGCAACTCTAATTAGGAAAACTAAGAACTGGCAAATATAAAAATCAGGCTACAGCAAAGGTAAAGAGCTGGCAGCAGACATGAATGACATGGGCAACAACATCTAGGAGCACACCCTATATGGATTCATGAACAAAAGGAATGGTCAGACATCACTTTTCTATTGTCTTGACTGGGCTGCAGATAACCTTGATATGGAGTATCACTTCAGTGAGGTCTTTGACAAGTTGCCATGCAGGAGGTAGATAGGAAAACTGGAGGAGTTTGGGAAGGGCCACAACTGAAAAAGGAGGGGCCAGGGAAAGGCTGCAGCTGAGAAAGGATGTGCTGGGAAGGGCCATGACTAAAAAAGGAGGGGCCAGGGAAAGGCTGCAACTGAGAAAGGATGTGCTGGGGAAGGGCCACGACTGACAAAGGAGGGGCCAGGGAAAGGCTGCAACTGAGAAAGGATGTGCTGGGGAAGGGCCATGACTGAAAAAGGAGGGGCTGCGAAAGGGTTACGACTGAGAACCTTAAGAGCTGAAGGGCTGAGTTGTAAGAGACAGAGGGCTGTGGTGACTAGTGTTGTACTATAGGCATCTGTCCTGAGTCAAAGAAATAACTAATCCATTCTTACATGAGTCTGTCTTGAGTCAGGGAAGTGACTAGTGCTGTACCAGAGGCATCTGTCCTGAGTCAGGGAACTGACTAATCCATTCTCACAGAAGTCTGTCTTAAGTCAGGGAAGTGACTAGTGCTGTACCAGAGACATCTGTCCTGAGTCAGGGAACTGACTAATCCATTCTCACAGAAGTCTGTCTTAAGTCAGGGAAGTGACTAGAGCAGTAATGCAGGAATCTGTCCTGAGTCAGGGAAGTGACTAGTACAATACCACAGGTGTCTGTTCTGAGCCAAGGAAGTGACTAGTGCATTACCACTGGAGTCTATCCTGAATCAGGGAAGTGACTAGTGCAGTACTAGTGCAATACTGCAGGAGTCTGTCCTGAATCAGGAAACTCACTAGTGCATTACTGCAGGAATCTGTCCTGAATCAGGGAAGCGACTAGTGCAGTACTAGTGCATTACTGCAGGAGTCTGTTTAGAGTCAGAGAAATGACTAGTGCAGTACTACAGGTATCCATCCTAAATCAAGGAAGGGACTAATGCAGTACCACAGAAATTAGTCCTGAGGTGACTAGTACAGTTCCACAGCACTCAGTCCTGAATCAGTGAAGTGACTAGAGCAGTATCTCAAGAGTCTGTTCGAGTCAGTGAAGTGACTAGTGCAGTACTACAAATATCCATCCTGAATCAGGGAAAGGACTAATGTACTACTGCTGGAGTCTGTCCTGAGTCAGGGATGTGACTAGTGCAGTACTACAGGTATCCATCCTGAATTAGGTAAGGGACTAATGCAGTGACACAGGAATTAGTCCTGAATCAGGGAAGTGACTAGTCTGACTACACTCTTTTACGTGACTCCATTTTCTGAGCTCTGTTTTGATCTGGTCCTCTGGTTCTTTCCACTATGGTGGCCTTACTGCTCTGGATTCAACCCAACCACAGGGTCCCATCATGGAGGGTTTTCTGTAAGATCTAAGAGAAATATTTTAGTGTATTG
This sequence comes from Protopterus annectens, assembly GCF_019279795.1. NCBI lineage: Eukaryota > Metazoa > Chordata > Ceratodontiformes > Protopteridae > Protopterus > Protopterus annectens. The sequence continues at coordinate 1,813,742,418 of NC_056729.1, read as the reverse complement.
ATTGATTTAAAAGAAAATTGTGTGTCTTGTGTCATTTATACCTCACTTTGCTTCTGTGTGGGTGTGTGGTCCATCCAACTAGTTTGGTGACTGGCATTTACTGTGCATTGGGTCAGTACATACTACGATACTACTTGCTAGTGTCAGTGCCTGGCATTTACTGTGCATTGGGTCAGTACATACTAAGGTACTACTTGCTAGTGTTGGTGACTGGCATTTACTGTGCATTGGGTCAGTACATACTATGGTACTACTTGCTAATGTCGGTGCCTGGTATTTATTGTGCATTGGATCAGTAAATACTACGGTACTACTTGCTAGTGTCAGTGCCTGGCATTTACTGTGCATTGGGTCAGTCCATACTAATGTACTACTTGCTAGTGTTAGTGACTGACATTTACTGTGTAGTGGGTCAGTACGTACTAAGGTACTACTTGCTAGTGTCAGTGACTGGCATTTACTTTGCATTGGGTCAGTACATATTAAGGTACTACTTACTAGTGTCAGTGCCTGGCATTTAATGTGTGTTGGGTCAGTACATACTAAGGTACTACTTGCTAGTGTCAGTGACTGGCATTTACTTTGCATTGGGTCAGTACATACTAAGGTACTACTTGCTAGTGTCGGTGCCTGGCATTTACTGTGTGTTGGGTCAGTACATACTAAGATGTTACCTGCTAGTGTCGGTGCCTGGCATTTACTGTGTGTTGGGTCAGTACATACTAAGATGTTACTTGCTAGAGTCGGTGCCTGGCATTTACTGTGTTGGCTCAGTACATACTAAGGTACTACTTGCTAACAATGCAGAAGTGCTAAGTCTTCTTCGCTATTTTTTGATTTGCAGGAAGGTGCTTATTGCCAAGGAGTGAACTCTGAAGTAGGGAAAGAAGTGAGAAACATGTCTATGGAGTAAACTTTCTATGCATTTTGATGGGCATTTATTTGTTTCAAGATGGTAGAACTTCCAAGAAGAAGATTACAAATTCTGATTGGTTGAAAAGATGAACTTAGCCACAGGTTCTTCAAGAAGGGACACCCTTTAGATCAGATGATATAGGCAGAACATGCCTATTATGGTTTTAGATTGCAAAAATAAATACATTATAAACACAGTATGTGTGATACATGCAAAGAAAGGAGGAACCTTTTATTCTGTCATATAGGTCTTTTATGCATGACACGGGATCAGGCAGCAGACTGCAGGAACTTAACTACTTTTTATGTCTGCAAAGGCAGTTTTTCATTGAGAGGGTGGCAGATCATTAGAAAAGACCACTGGAATTGGTGGTGCAGAATCCACAGAGGCATTCAATGGAACATCGGAGAGGTGATGAAAGGGTAACAGGGAAGGTAGGGACAGATGGTAGGAAACATGTGAAGAGACATTCTATAGCACAGATTTCTTCTTCTTTCGGCTTTGCCCGGTTAGGGGTTGCCACAGCAGATCTCCTGTCTGCTCATGATTGGCAGTAGAGTTTTACAGTGTCGAGTTGCCAGCCCAGCACCAAACCTTCCACGGAATGACGGAAGTCACACACACACTCATGCCTAGGACCAATTTGAGATGTGAGAGAAAAACAAAGACCCGGAGGGAACCCACGCAATCAAGGGAGGACATGCAGACTCCGCACAGAAGCCACCCCAGCCGCAGATTGAACTAGAAAACCTCTTGCTGTGCGGTGACAGTGCTAACCACTGCACCACCTTCTACAGCACAGAGCACGGATTAAACAAGTGTATTACCTGTCAATCAGTAAATATAATGTAATGCGATACCACACCACAAGTTAACACCTGCTCCCCAAACAGAATGTTATGCTATAGAGCAAAGTCAATGTCTTCTGGCTGTTACCGGTTAGGGTTCGCCACAGTGGAATTCCAGGCCGCTAATGATTGGCAGGGATTTTTACATTGCCGAGTTGCCAGAGCGACGCTCGACCATCAAAGAAGGCATGCCCATTCACGTACACACCTGCCCGCATCTCTTTAACGTCACTTGATTATCACTTGATCACTAATCAATATAAAAAATAATAATAATCTAATACTGCATGTGATTCTATATTTAAATACTGCAGCTAAACTATAGAACCGCATCCTATTACCACTGAAATCCATTCAAAAGCATTGCAAACTCATTTAAAACACAATTAAAACTTCACCTATCATTTCAGTGACTCTGATCCTCTACATTTCCAGTATAAACACCACTGTTATCATCAGACCATTTCTCTTCAGATTCCTATGCCTTACAATTAGTTAGTCTTCACCAATACCTGAAGAGTTTTACTAGCATCTCCCAGCCAGGTACACAGTTTTGTGACACTCCACACCCCCACATCTATATTAACATTATGCAATCTTTAAGCTGCTTTATACCCCACCACTTAACTACAATATTAACGTTTTCTGCCCAACTCATCTCCTTCCCTCACCTCTAATTCTTTGAATTTTTAAGCACTAATCTTATGATCTGTTATCTATTTGATAAATACTCGTCTTCAGATGCTCAGTATTCAGTATCTGTTAATGCGTATTTTTTATACTGTAATAGTTTTCTTTGTTTCATGTGAATGAACTCAAATTAGCAAACAAATGTATAACTGTTATTGTAGATTGTTTAACGTCTATTCATATATATTACTGAATTAATGTTTAAAACGTCTGTAATATCCTGGAGCTTTACTCCCCGGGCTTTTCTGAAAATGTTTTTTTAACTAAACCTAGTCAACAAACCCGATAAACAAAAGGATGATTTGAGAGTTTGGAGTGCTAACATCATCCTTTACGCAGTTGTTTTACATTGCCGCCTCCCAGTAAAAAGTTCGCTGGTTTGATTCCTGACTAGGGTGTCTTTTCCGACCACAACAAAAAATAATTTTCAACAAAGTTATACTCTTTTTTTATACATATATATATATATATATATATATATATATATATATATATATATATATACACACAAACACACGCACACATATATATATATATATATATATATATATATATATATATATATATATATATATATCATCATCATCATCACCCCCTTTTTCCCATTTACATGGGGTCGGGGTATCGTATTAACTGTCGCCATCTCTCTCGATTCAGTGCCACTCTCCTGCCTTCTTCAACACTCATGACTGACTGTCGCAGATCTTCTTTCACACAATCCATCCAACTCTTTGCTGGACGCCCTCACTTCCTCTTATCTTCACCAGATTGTCTTCTGCTTTTCTACACATATGCCCATAACATTGCAATCGATTCTCTTTGATCTTTGTATATACATACATATATACATCCATAGACAAAAATTTAGAAATTGACATTTTAAATCAAAAAACACTGCTTAATCTGCATTTAAAATAATAATAGTACTGTTATCAGACATGTGACGATAAAAATAACACTACATATTTTTTTTTAAGAAATAAAGATAAAGCTTAATTGGTCTTTTCATTCTCGTAGCTTGCAATTTAAGAAAATAGTATAAACAATTTGGGCAGTAGTCGCTTTGTTTCGCATTGTATTATGGGTATGCAAAGTACAATTTAAACGCCAGCTAAAATCAGTATTAATACAACTCATGCAGAAAAATAAATGAAATAACTAAAATCTTACTTTTATTGAAGTTAGCCCCCCTCTTCTCCTCTTACCATATTATTAGTTTTTCTTTCGGCTGCTCCCGTTAGGGGTCGCCACAGCGCATCATCAGTTTCCATTTCTTCCTGTCCTCTGCATCTTGCTCTGTCACACTAATTATCACCCTAGACTGTCTATATTCTCCGAAGTAGAAACCAGGTATGTGTTTACAGTTTATTGCTGCAGGTAAGCTGTCTCTTTCAAAATTTTCGGAGATTGTGAGAAGCGAAGGGTTACTACTCTGGGGGTGAGAGCAGCCTACCCGAGCTAATATAATGGGCATCCGTGACAGTGAGGCATTTCAATAAGTTACTAAGTTTTGACTCCTAACCTTAAGGGGTGTCCCTAATTTTGGCTCACATTTTAACTCTGTCCCTCTTAACCCGTCCTAAAATTGGTGACCTTTGGATAAAGGATGGTGTCATACACTTAATAAATATTAATAATTAGAGTCACAGACTTCTTTTACTTTTGAACATGCATATTAATTAACATTCTCTTATTCTGTCAATGTTTTGAATTAATATTAATAATAAGTGTCTAACATTGTCCCTGATTATTTCTAAATTTGTCTCTGATTCTGCTGAAATTTTGAAGTTTATATTTTCCACACTATTACACATTGAAAGGGCTTGTGACACATTTGTTTTGTTACAAATACAATTTAATAAATAGCCATAGTACATAGTAATGAATTATGTCCGAATCATATGAATTCACCATTGGCGTTTATTTGCAATTGTGAAGTAGCAGTTTTAAGTCTGCTCTAACCTTCCCAGTTGAAGTTGTTAGCAAATGGTTCACATTTTGCCTATTTGTACCACACCATGCAGATGCTGTTCCACATTTTGTGAACCCCCTTTAAACTTATATGTCAGTCAGATACTGCAGTAAGCTGCTTTTGTTAGTGACTATATGAAATGTTGCACAATGTACTGAAACCTCCACATAAATGAATAGAGCAGGACAATGTCACAGCAGTGAGCATCTCTCTTTACCTCTTACAGCAAGAAATCCGGACAAAACCTAAAATAGTGGAGAGACAAATGCTCCAAAATAGGGGCAGATTTTAAATAGTGCTCTTACAGACTTAGAGGGATGCTAGAATAACAAGATTTGTGTTAGCATATGCTTTCCTTGCAATGGTCATTGTGCAGTGTGTTTACAGTTTTTTAACAAAGTATTACTTTCTGAAAAACATCCTTCCTGTGTGTGCGTTTTCCTTGCCTGAGGACTTCGTTCCTGACAAGAGGGCATGGGATGGATGGCAATTCAAGCCTGCATCTATAATGCATGCCAAACTGGAAGAAGGATTTTGAAAGTTTTGCTGTCCCTGAAGGTAGTCCACAGGATTTTTGTCAGCAATAACGAGTCTGGACAACACTTTACAGTGTTTCACGTGCTCGACTGGATTCAACTATGCCAAATTCGCAACAGCAAAAATCTGGCAAAAATCTGGACAGTTGAGAAATGTGGCAGTGAGCACTGCTGCCTTACAGAAAGTTTAATTCTGTTGTTTTTTTTTCCATGCAGAGTCTGCATGCCTTCCCTGTGTCCAGATTTGAGGTTCTTCAGGTGTCTGCATCTCCCAAAGTCACGCAGTAGGTGAACTGGTGATCTTTTAAATCACCATTAATGTCTGGTCATGAATACCTTTAAACACACAGACATTGGAAATGGGTGCAAACACTCCTGAAAAGCAAATACGTCCAGCGAAAATTAAAACGGAATCTTCCCATTTCCATTAAGACTCTAAGTTACTGCTCAGAAACACAATTAAAAAAACTGACAGTAACCAAAATAACACAAAAACAGAAGCATGTTATCAAATACACAGTGTGAAATATGTAGACTTTATAATGATACTGAAAAGCTTGGTTCATAGGTTCATAGGTAGGTACTAGGCTATCAGCCCTGGGGTCTACATAAGCCTAGCCAAAAGGTACCCTGGCTTTTGCCACCCAAGAACATTTTTTCCCTGTGCCTTTGTCGAGCAGAGACACAGAGGTGATCCCTGGGGTGAATTTCCTATTTCACATCCAATCATCAAGATCTTTCTTGAAGAGTGCTAATGAGGAGCTTTGTTTGATATAGATAGGTAGTTTGTTCCAGAGTATGGGAAGTCTCTGGGACAGGAATCTATCCCTCCGGCATGTTCTGTTTATTGTGGTGACAAGGTTTAGGTCCCTAGAGCGTGTAGCTTGGAGGGATTGGGATTTTTTTAAGTGGAGCATGTCCAAAAGCTCTGGGTTTGACTTAGCTTTATGTGGTAGGCAGAGATCGCCTCTGAGTAGGCGATCTGCGACGGAGTAAAGCTGCAGTTTTTTGAGACGGTCTGCTTAGGGCATCTGTTTGAGGCTGGTAATACTCTTTGTGAGGTATTTCTGCGGCCTTTCCAGTTATTGTAGATGTCTTGTGAGGTATTTACCAAAAGGGGCATTGTACTCTCTAATGGGTCTAATGAATGACAAGTAGAGGGGAACAATGACCTCTTTTTTTCCTGGATGAGAAGCCTTTTGTGATGAGGTGTGCCACATAGAAGGATTTCCTGACTACTGTGGTGATGTGATTATCAAAGGAGAGACTACTGTCCACCTGTGTTCCCAAGGTCTCTTATCACACTTTTGGTGTTAATAGACTAACGCCTATGTGGTAGTTCATGGGTACAGAGTTTTTACCAAAAGGGACTTTTTGGTATTGAGCTTGAGGCCATGGCTTTGACATCAGGCATCTGTCTCAGCTAATCCCTTTTGTAGGATGTCCACATCTTTTGGAGTTTTAATTATGGCTCCTAGTTTGCAGTCATCTGCAAACTTTGTTAGCCAAAGACCTTCTGTGTTAGCCTGTACTTCAGCGAAGTAGATACCAAACAGGAGAGGACACCAGAAGCTTAGCCAATTGTTGAAGTCAGTCATTTTGTCCTTGTACTGTGGTATCATTCTGGGTGATGGCAGGATGCTATTCAGGGCTAGGGTCATACCTGCCTGGGCTACAAGATCGGACAGCTCCTCCATGTCCTTTTTCATGTAGTCCAGGGAGGTATGTTTCAGGTCATTCACACCAACATGGACAATGACAGAGTCATATTTGTACTTGTTGTGGATTGACCTCAGTGCATGGGTTATGTGGCGGATCCTGGCACCAGACAGGCAGCTGACAGTAACTTTCTCCTTGTTTAGCCTGGTGAGTGGAACATTAGTGTGCATACATCACAAAGTCATTTATTTGTGCATCAGAAAGAGGAAGAAGTAATACTTGGGTCTTCTTTCTTTAAATTATTGGTATCCTGAGTATGTTGGTTATGTTGTCTGGTTTTCTGTGCACTAAACATCTTCAGGGAGCATAGCCGGCCTTAGGCATAGGCCAACTAGGCGGCCGCCTAGGGCGCCGCTCTGGTATGGGCACTTTTCCAGTATTTATTTGGTGTAGGGTAGACCAGGATGGGGGCACCAGGTAGTGTGGTGGGAGGCGCCATGGAGCCCTTTTGCCTAGTGCGCCAGTTGACCTAAGGCTGTTCCTGTCAGGGAGTATAGGATTCAGAAATTCATGTGAATGAGAAAATTCAGTTATTATTATATTAAGAATCTTGCTCCAAAAGGATGTAACTGTTTGGGCCAGATTTTGAAACACGGAGTGGCAAGAGCACATGGTCACCAACATACCTCTCCTGTTATTCCAAATGATAACATCTAATCCATCCGCAGGATGACATCATATGTGGGAAGAATCTACCCAATTCAATACGTTACAGGGCTGAGGTATTGAAATGAATGGGATCCACTGTATCAAGACAAAATGGTGCATATCAGAAATATTCTGTGTTAATGAATCACATTACCTTACCTGAGCTAAGTTTTCTGGCAAGCAGAGTACCTACGTTTGTGTGTCAGAACTGGTCCTGTCTGCAGTACCACTTTCCTCATAAAGATGGAGCTGCAGGGCCATGAGGCCATTCTCTCTCACAGCTCCATCTGTAGGGTGTGCAGGGAAGTGCAACATGGCAGTCAGAATGGTCATCATACTTGCAGTCACCACATCCAGAAAGAGGCTGTAGTGATGTGGATGTGCATCCACTAATTTACCAGCAAACATAGAACTTTGTTTGAAGATAATATGAGCCAACCCTGAGACCAGGCATAAAGGGCAGCCACCCTTGGTTACGGATAGTTCCCGCACAGCTCCACCTGTGTGTAGAACAAGGTACTAGCCTTCCACCCAGTACTGTCTCTGGTTCCTACTTTACTTTTTATCTGTTTATTTATTTGGGTTTTTTTGGTTCATTTATTCATGTATTTATTTATTTTTATTTTTTTATTTTTATTTATTTTACATTTGTTAACCGGGCTAGTCTAACTGGATATATTTCCATTTTCAGCAGAGGCCCGGGGAGAAAAGCACCACATAGACATAAAAACAATTACATAGGATGCAAAAAAGAGCAGCATAAAAACAATAAGGAGGGAATATACAGTATATGGAATTATAATAGGAAAAAAAATTGCACACAAAATTCACACTTGCACAACAAATGCACACAACATTCTTGTAATAAAAAATGCACAAGTTATTTAGCATTATCTAACATTTTAAGAAAGGAAAAGAGAGAAAAGACATTCAAAGACAATGAAGTAAGTAGATTAGTTACTTATATGAACTCCCAGCAGTCTGAGTATTACAATCTGGAGGAGAAGGATAGTAGAGTGGTAAGTGTTATGTAGTGGAGAAATAAAATAGAAGGTAACAGAAGTCAAAGAGATGGAGGAGAAGTGGAATAGTAGAATATATGGTTTCAGTCTGGGTTAAGGCAGGGACATAGCCAGTGATTTCTAAGGTAAATTCTAAGCTTTTGTTTGAAAAGGACAGGAGATAGAATATAAGTTAGTTCAGAGGGGAGTTGATTCCAGTGTTTGCCAATGGTGTTTGAGAAAAGGGAGTCACCAGCAAGGTTATTGGATTTAGTTAAAGTTACTAGGAGTTTGCTAGAGGAGCGAAGTGAATTCAGGTTAGAATAAGGGGTAAAGAGATTAGAAAGTACAGGAGTGTTGTTAGGCAGATAAAAAGCTCTTTGGATAATGGGAAGTTGGGAAAGAAGCAACATGTGTTTTAATTCAAGCCAGTGTAGTTGTTGTAGGTTCAGGCAGTGATGAGTTCTGAATTGATTACCAGTAACAAATCTCGCTATACTATTGTAGGTGTTAGTCAGAGAGATTATTTTTCTTCAGGTTAGTGTAAATTGGTGAGGCATAGAGAAGAGTGGAAATGAGATGAGAGTGTGCCAAAGTAGCTTTGGCTGTTGGGGATAAGAATTTTTTAATTCTGTAGAGGGAGCCCAGTTTTCTATTTACAGTTTTAATGGTATTGTTTATGTGATAATCAAAGGTATGACATTTATCTATGTATTGACATTCGATTACTAGCAAAGTCCGACTGGGTAGAAACCAATTTTCAGCAGAGGCCTGAGGAGAAAAGCTCCAAATTAATACAAAACATTTTAAGAACAATAATTTTACAGTCTTCAAAACTAAAACAAAAATATCTGCAGTTTAAATAATTATAACAAATTAGACACAATATAAAAACATTGGTTATGAATCACTACAAGTTATATAGGTTCATAGGTGTTTACTAGGCTAATGACCACGAGGGCCTATTTAAGCCTAGCCATGCATCCCTAATTTCTGATATCCTTGATATCTATGGCTAGTCTAGCCTTCCACCCAGTACAGTCTATAGTTCCTACTTTACCTATTTATCTGTGTCAGCTCTAAGGGGTGTGTTGTCAATATGATAGTTACCAGGGGTGGATGACTTCCCAAAGGATACTATTATGCATTCCTCAGCATTTAGTTTTTAGTCCATGACTCTGACACCGGTTGTTTGTCTGTGTCAGCTCCTCCTAGAGAACATTTGTGTCAGTGTGGGATTCAATGACAGCTCTAAATTTGCAATTATCTGCAGATTTAGTTAGCCAGAGACCACTGACATTGGCCTTGACTTCAGAGAAGTAAATGCCAAAAAGGAGCAGTCCAAGGACTGATCCCTGACGGACCCTACTTGTGACTGGCCTCCTTGTAGAAGTGGACTCCCCAATTCTAACTTCCTGGGTCCTGTCTGTGAGCCAGTTGGCTACCCACCGGGTGACACATGAGTTTGGACCTAACCTCTTGACTTTGTCAACAATGTCTGAGTGGGGTATTCTGGAAGTCTTAATAACCTAGAATGAGTGTGTGCTACCTTCCTTTTAATCTGGAAGGCCAAAACTAATAGAGAAAACAAAGAACACACTGGACGTAGTAAAGTTTGTCCTAGAGCATACGGGACCAAGCCTGAATAAAGCCAGTTAATGCATCAGGCAATAGAGCATGTCCTTAGAATTATAGAACAATATGCCCCCCCCCCACAGGTATAATGGGTTGAAACCCCTAATCCAGTCAGTGCCCCAGGCTGAACTGTTAAAAATCCAGAAGTTTTCGAGCATTGAGTCTTAATCTTTGGTCTGGCTGGGATAAACACTCTTCTTTCTAAATTCGTTGGTGGAGTTCTTGATGAGTCATTTGGGTATTCATTGCTCAGTACAACTGTGAACACAACTCAACTCAACTGACTTCTGAACTGTTCTCAGGACAACAGTTAATTGAACTGTCTTCAGCAGGCTCTTTTATAAGCTAGGTTAACTGACTCAAATGTTTCATTTTTTTATTTTCATTTCACTCTTTGAAAATAAACAAACATCTGCTAAAAGTTCTGTCCTGTCATCAGTCTGGTAGAGTGAAGCAGTTGGACTGAGAGCAGTTCCCTGAATGGGGTATTGTGTCAAATGCCTTGGCCAGGTGAAGGAAGGCAGTGTGAACCATTTTGCCCTCATCCATTGCTTTGGTTACCTTCTCAAATAAGTCCACCAGGTTGAGTAGGCATGACCTGCCTTGATGAAACCAAACTGGGTTGGGTTCAGTGTCTGGAGGTTTACTATATAAACTGGGTTGGGTCCAGTGGCTGGAGGTTTACTATATCATTATTGATTATTTCCATGATAACTCTTTCCGTGGCTTTACATATAAGACTAGTGAGACTTATGGGTCTGTAGTTTCCAGGGTCTGTAGATGGCCCACCTTTGTGTAGAGGGATGACCGTTGCTGTTCTCCATTCATGAGGCACGAAGCCTGTTTGGAGGCTACAGTTAAATAATAATTCCAGAGGCCCTTATAGGCCATGTCTCATGCTATTTAGAAGGCATCGTGGGATATTATCTGGGCCCATTGATGCAGTGTTCTTGGTCTTATGCAGAACATTAACATCCTGTTCTTTAGTGATAGCATGGGGAGTTATATTTGATGGTATTTTCTGAGGGAAGATTGAGGGGGAGAGAGGGGTAAAGTTGGAGCTGAATTTATCATCCAGGAGGTTTGCTATATCTTCTAGCTCAGTATATGTGGTTCCATTTTCAATGAACTCTGCATACAATTGTGTATTGCCTTTGAGGCTGCAGACATAGCTAAAGAATGCTTGGTAGTTGTCCTTGGCCTGGGAGACCAAGCTTACCTCAAATTTGGCTTTGGTATACTTTAATTTGTCCTCTGAGTTGTTTGTTTAGTTTGATGCGAATGCTTTTATCCTGCTGGGTGCTGAATCTCCTAATTTATACCATGATTTTCTTCCTTCTGTTATACAGCCTATTGATTTTGTGATTCCACCAGGGTGGCTTGTTTTTTGAGTTAGTTCTGTACATCTTCCTGCTGGGTACAGCTGCCTCTATGCAGCTATTAACATGCTTGTACAGGGTTTCTGTGAGTACTTCTGCATAGGCAGCAGTGCCTCAGGGTTTAGAGGGGCTTGAAATTTTGTCAGGTTATTAGATCATTTTATGGACTGACAGTAACGGGGAAGATATTACAGTAGGGGGTGTACAACACTCTCCCATATTAGTGAGAACCAGATCCAGAATGGTTGCACCCCTGGTTGGTGTATTGACTATCTGATCCGGGGTGGGGCTGGGGTGCTTACAAAATCAAAGCATCTCTGTGCCTGTACGTTTGGTGTCATATAAGTTTCCCAGTTAATAGTGAGGTAATTAAAGTCACCCATGAATATGCTATTGGGTTGGATGGTTAATGTTTCTAGTAAGTTTAAATACATGGCATGGGTTTCCTGGTTCATAGAGGGGGACCTATAGATTGCAAGGAAGTGGTATTGGATTTTGCCTACGGTGATTTGAACATGGAGCAGCTCAAGTGCATTGTTCCGTTTGACCATCTTTAATCCCTGCCTGTAAAGTAGCTGTTCTAAATGTGTGGAAGGTATTATAACCTTGCACTTTTGGTGTGCTCTCCACGGCATTAATATTTAGAGAACGTTTAGACAGTTTGCAGGGAAATTATTGGTAAGTTAGTCTAATACAAACAGGAATTGCAAAATGAAGTGAGGGAAAAATAGGTTTATGATATATATAGAGAGAAAGTCAGTAAAGAGAATCTGATAGAAGCAAAGAAGTAAGTGAAGAAGGGAGAGTAAGGAGGTATAAGAAATGAAAAAGTACGTGGTCACATTTAGGGATATAAGGTATCCTGGTGTTGAGAAAGAACAGAGACAGATTTTAGATAGGAAGTCTTTCAAAGTGGGTTTGAAAGATGGAAGGGAGGGTATTGATCTGATGGATAAAGGTAAGGAGTTCCAGGACTTAACAATCTTGTACGGGTACAGACAATGCCTAGCAGATTTAACAGGTTTTAGACAGACAGGAGTTTTTGGTCACTGGATCACAATGACCAACCAGGAACATAGTTGTACAGAAAGTTTTTTAGTGCTGGAGAAGGAGATGGAGATGTATTATGGATAATTTTATAGGTGGTACGAAGCAGTGTATATCTTTGCTGATGAAGCAGTTCTAACCAATTTAGGCTTTTCAGTGCTGTACAGTGGTGGGTTCTGGAAGGGGTATTTGCTGCAAATTTAGCAACTTTGTCACAGCATCATTCAAGTTTTAATTTTTGTGATGCCTGGAGGTTAGTGAGGATGGGACCACCATCAAAAAGTGTGGGGAGGGCATAAGTGGTGGCAAGTGTAGTTTTAATTGTGTTAGTGAGAAAGTTTTTGGCTCTGTAAAGCATCCCTAGTTTTTGATGAGTTTTTCGTAAGCAATTTTGTATATGCAGATTGAATGTAAGATTGTCATCCACTATCACCCCAAATAATTTACTTCCAGATACATGTGGAGCTTCTACCACTCAGCGAAGTCTATTCTTTTCAAAGAGCTTCTCCATTTATTCAGCCTCATCCACTGGAAAGCTTACAAATGGAAAATGACAAATTACTTCACCTTGGCAAGCCCTTTTGGACTGAGTAGGGTTCTGCCAGTCTACATAACTACACACTGAATACAGACTAGCAGAATATTGTGTTTTGGAATCAAGCATGGAGTAGCAAACTCAATTGGCTATGTTTCTTCACTCTGAAGGATTTTTGGAATCTGGGCCCATGGGAAGATGTAAATTAAGCTGGAAAATAGCAATGTACCTCCAAATTAAATAGACTCTAGTTGTCTGATTTTGTGAATGAGAGAGCACTGTACAACCTATGATAGTGTGATGCCTTAGCTAAGATCAGGTTCTCTGCATTATACTCTCTCAGTGCAGTGCTACACTAGTAGTTAAAATCCATCTCTGTCCCTGGAATGATGTCATACACGAGGACAGAGCAGCCATTTAAACACGATAACATGTTGTGATGCCTTAGCTAGGATCAGGTTTTCTGCATTATACTCTCTCAGTGCGGTACTACTCTAGTAGTTAAAATCCATCTCTGTCCCTGGAATGATGTCATACACGAGAAGAGAGCAGCCATTTAAACTCGATAACATGTTGTGATGCCTTAGCTAGGATCAGGTTCTCTGCATTATACTCTCTCAGTGCAGTGCTACTCTAGTAGTTAAAATCCATCTCTGTCATTGGAATGATGTAATACAAGAGGACAGAGCAGCCATTTAAACTCGATAACATGTGATGCCTTAGCTACGATCAGGTTCTCTGCATTATACTCTATCAGTGATGTGCTACTCTAGTAGTTAAAATCCATCTCTGTCCCTGGAGTGATGTCATACACGAGGACAGAGCAGCCATTTAAACTCGATAACATGTTGTGATGCCTTAGCTAGGATCAGGTTTTCTGCATTATACTCTATCAGTGCGGTGCTACTCTAGTAGTTAAAATCCATCTCTGTCCCTGGAATGATGTCATACACGAGGACAGAGCAGCCATTTAAACTCGATAACATGTTGTCATACCATAGCATGGATCAGGTTCTCTGCATTATACTCTCTCAGTGCTGTGGTATTCTAGAAGTTAAAATCCATCTCTGTCCCTGGAATGATGTCATACACGAGGACAGAGCAGACATTTAAACTCAATAACATGTTGTGATGCCTTAGCTAGGATCAGGTTCTCTGCATTATACTCTCTCTGTGCTGTGCTACTCTAGTAGTGAAAATCCATCTCTGTCCCTGGAATGATGTCATACACAAGGACAGAGCCATTTAAACTCGATAACATGTTGTGATGCCTTAGCTAGGATCAGGTTCTCTGCATTATACTCTCTCAGTGCGGTGCTAGTCTAGTAGTTAAAATCCATCTTTGTCCCTGGAATGATGTCATACACGGGGACAGAGCAGCCATTTAAACTTAACAACACATAAATGGTGAATTTCAATGGACTACACTGTATGGGAGGGAAAAATAATGAGATTCAGAACCTTTGCACTGTAACTTGTACGTCAGATCTGATAATACATGCAGCACAGAAAAGAACTCTGTTACGTATGCATTAACAGCTGGGAATCTACAGAGAAGGACTGTCTCACATTTGACCTAAAAATCATATTAAATGATCATGTGCACAATCCATCACCACTTCTTTTGATATAGTTATGTTCTCATCACATACAGTAGGCTTTCAAATTCTAAAATATGTAATTTTGACTTGAATTATGTCAGCATTCCTATATCTATTAAATCTAAGTTTGCATTTTTTGTGTTCTGAGCAGCTGTTTAATTACGTTCTGATTCAATGTCATTAGTCAGTATACTCCGATGATTTCATAAGAGAAAAAAATTGTAGTTCAACACCTTAAGTTATTGAATTGAAAGGAGTCCTGCTATGCAAAGAACAAGTAATGTGATTCTAGAACATTCTTAGTATGTATGTATGTATTTAGTCAGTTAGTTATGCCTAACTAGGCCAAAAAAATCCATCAGAGGCCTGGAGAGCAGAACTCTGACAACAACATCATAAAAACATTTAAAACAAATGGTGAAATAACACAAACAATTAGAAAAATAAAAAAAAGCATTACATGTAATGTACAACCCCCCCCCCCCGCATAACTTACCTATCTAAATGAAAGAAGGAAAACTTGTGAAACTGACAAAAAACAATACAAAAGACTAACAGAGGAAGACTGCTTCAGGTGTAGTTGTATAAGGGGATTTGAACTGTTGTGAATTTTTGGCGCCCCGCCCCCCATGCTAGTGGGATTTTATTGCCAAGCATTGCTACATGGTGAGAACAGAGGGAGTTTCCAGAAGTGTTATAGGATCTTGTTGGCAGAAGCAGAAGTTTATCTTGGGACCAAAAAGCTTTTCCAGGTGAAAATATTTCATCAGGTTTAGTAAAGATGACCATTTGTTTGGGAGATAGAAGATGATGATGTGTATAATTAGTAAATGAGGGACATTTGTTTGGGAGATTGAAGATGATGATGTGTATAATTAGTAACTGAGGGACATTTGTTTGGGAGATAGAAGATGATGATGTGTATAATTAGTAACTGAGGGGCCTTTGTTTGGGAGACAGAAGATGATGTGTATAATTAGTAACTGAGGGGCATTTGTTTGGGAGATAGTAGATGATGTGTATAATTATTAACTGAGGGACATTTGTTTGGGAGATTAAAGATGATGATGTGTATAATTAGTAACTGAGGGACATTTGTTTGGGAGATTGAAGGTGATGATGTGTATAATTAGTAACTGAGGGGCCTTTGTTTGGGAGACAGAAGATGATGTGTATAATTAGTAACTGAGGGGCATTTGTTTGGGAGACAGAAGATGATGTGTATAATTAGTAACTAAGGGACATTTGTTTGGGAGATTGAAGATTGATGATGTGTATAATTAGTAACTGAGGGACATTTGTTTGGGAGATTGAAGGTGATGATTATGTATAATTAGTAACTGAGGGACATTTGTTTGGGAGATAGAAGATGGTGATGTGTATAATTAGTAACTGATGGACATTTGTTTGAGAGATTGAAGATAATGAGTGTATAATTAGTAACTGATGGACATTTGTTTGGGAGATAGAAGATGATGATGTGTATAATTAGTAACTGAGGGGCATTTGTTTCGGAGATAGAAGATGATGATGTGCATAATTAGTAACTGAGGGGCATTTGTTTGGGAGACAGAAGATGATGTGTATAATTAGTAACTCAGGGGCGTTTGTTTGGGAGACAGAAGATGATGTGTATAATTAGTAACTCAGGGACATTTGTTTGGGAGATAGAAGATGATGAGTGTATATAATTAGTAACTGAGGGACATTTGTTTGGGAGATAGAAGATGATGCGTATAATTAGTAACTGAGGGACATTTGTTTGGGAGATAGAAGATGATGATTGTGTATAATTACTAACTGAGGGACATTTGTTTGGGAGATAGAAGATGATGTGTATAATTAGTAACTGAGGGACATTTGTTTGGGAAATAGAAGATGATGATTGTGTATAATTAGTAACTGAGGGACATTTGTTTGGGAGATAGAAGATGATGATGTGTATAATTAGTAACTGAGGAACATCTGTTTGGGAGATAGAAGATGATGATTGTGTATAATTAGTAACTGAGGGACATTTGTTTGGGAGATAGAAAGTGATGATGTGTATAATTAGTAATTGAGGGGCATTTGTTTGGGAGATAGAAGATGATGATGTGTATAATTAGTAACTGATGGACATTTGTTTGGGAGATAGAAGATGACGATGTGTATAATTACTAACTGAGAGGCATTTGTTTGGGAGATTGAAGATGATTGTGTATAATTAGTAACTGATGGGCATTTGTTTGGGAGATTGAAGATGATGTGCATAATTAGTAACTGATGGACATTTGCTTGAGAGATTGAAGATGATTGTGTATAATTAGTAACTGATGGGCATTTGTTTGGGAGATTGAAGATGATGTGTATAATTAGTAACTGATGGACATTTGTTTGAGAGATAGAAGATGATGATGTGTATAATTAGTAACTGAGGGACATTTGTTTGGGAGATTGAAGATGATGTGTATAATTAGTAACTGATGGACATTTGTTTGAGAGATAGAAGATGATGATGTGTATAATTAGTAACTGAGGGACATTTGTTTGGGAGATTGAAGATGATGTGTATAATTAGTAAATGAGGGACATTTGTTTGGGAGATTGAAGATGATCATGTATATAATTAGTAACTGAGGGACATTTGTTTGGGAGATAGAAGATGATGATATGTATAATTAGTATCTGAGGTGCATTTCTTTGGGAGATTGAAGATGATGATATGTATAATTAGTAACTGAGGGACATTTGTTTGGGAGATTGAAGATGATGATGTGCATAATTAGTAACTGATGGACATTTGTTTGGTTGATTGAAGATGATGATGTGTATAATTAGTAAATGAGGGACATTTGTTTGGGAGATAGAAGATGATGTGTATAATTAGTAACGGAGGTGCATTTGTTTGGGAGATTTAAGATGATGATGTGTATAATTAGTAACTGAGGGACATTTGTTTGGGAGATTGAAGAAGATGATGTGTAAAATTAGTAACTGATGGGCATTTGTTTGGGAGACAGAAGATGATGATGTGTATAATTAGTAACTGAGGGGCATTTGTTTGGGAGATTGAAGATGATGATGTGTATAATTAGTAAATGAGGGACATTTGTTTGGCAGATTGAAGATGATGATGTGTATAATTAGTAACTGAGGGAAATTTGTTTGGGAGATAGAAGATGATGTGTATAAGTAGTAACTGAGGTACATTTGTTTAGGAGATTTAAGACGATGATGTGTATAATTAGTAACTGGGGGACATTTGTTTGGGAGATAGAAGAAGATGATGTGTAAAATTAGTAACTGATGGGCGTTTGTTTGGGAGACAGAAGATGATGATGTGTATAATTAGTAACTGAGGGGCATTTGTTTGGGAGATTGAAGATGATGATGTGTATAATTAGTAAATGAGGGACATTTGTTTGGGAGATTGAAGATGTTGATGTGTATAATTAGTAAATGAGGGACATTTGTTTGGGAGATAGATGATGATGTGTATAAATAGTAACTGAGGGACATTTGTTTGGGAGATAAAAGATGATGTGTATAATTAGTAACTGAGGGACATTTGTTTGGGAGACAGAAGATGATGTGTATAATTAGTAATTGAGGGGGGCATTTGTTTGGGAGATAGAAGATGATGATGTGTATAATTAGTAACTGATGGACATTTGTTTGGGAGATAGAAGGTGATGATGTGTATAATTAGTAATTGAGGGGCATTTGTTTGGGAGATAGAAGATGATGATGTGTATAATTAGTAACTGATGGACATTTGTTTGGGAGATTGAAGATGATGTGTATAATTAGTAACTGATGGGCATTTGTTTGGGAGATTGAAGATGATGTGTATAATTAGTAACTGATGGACATTTGCTTGAGAGATTGAAGATGATTGCATATAATTAGCAACTGATGGGCATTTGTTTGGGAGATTGAAGATGAGGTGTATAATTAGTAACTGATGGACATTTGTTTGAGAGATAGAAGATGATGATGTGTATAATTAGTAACTGAGGGACATTTGTTTGTGAGATAGAAGATGATAATTGTGTATAATTAGTAACTGAGGGGCATTTGTTTGGGAGATTGAAGATGATGATGTGTATAATTAGTAAATGAGGGATATTTGTTTGGAAGATTGAAGATGATGATATGTATAATTAGTATCTGAGGTGCATTTGTTTGGGAGATTGAAGATGATGATATGTATAATTAGTAACTGAGGGACATTTGTTTGGGAGATTGAAGATGATGATGTGTATAATTAGTAACTGATGGACATTTGTTTGGGAGATAGAAGATGATGATGTGTATAATTAGTAACTGAGGGACATTTGTTTGGGAGATAGAAGATGATGATGTGTATAATTAGTAACTGAGGGGCATTTGTTTGGGAGATAGAAGATGATGTGTATAATTAGTAAATGAGGGACATTTGTTTGTGAGATAGATGATGATGTGTATAATTAGTAATGGAGGTGCATTTGTTTGGGAGATTTAAGATGATGATGTGTATAATTAGTAACTGAAGGACATTTGTTTGGGAGATTGAAGAAGATGATGTGTAAAATTAGTAACTGATGGGCATTTGTTTGGGAGACAGAAGATGATGATGTGTATAATTAGTAACTGAGGGGCAGTTGTTTGGGATATTGAAGATGATGATGTGTATAATTAGTAAATGAGGGACATTTGTTTGGGAGATTGAAGATGATGATGTGTATAATTAGTAAATGAGGGACATTTGTTTGGGAGATTGAAGATGATGATGTATATAATTAGTAACTGAGGGACATTTGTTTGGGAGATAGAAGATGATGATATGTATAATTAGTATCTGAGGTGCATTTGTTTGGGAGATTGAAGATGATGATATGTATAATTAGTAACTGAGGGACATTTGTTTGGGAGATTGAAGATGATGATGTGTATAATTAGTAACTGATGGACATTTGTTTGGGAGATTGAAGATGATGATGTGTATAATTAGTAACTGAGGGACATTTGTTTGGGAGATAGAAGATGATGATTGTGTATAATTAGTAACTGAGGGGCATTTGTTTGGGAGATAGAAGATGATGTGTATAATTAGTAAATGAGGGACATTTGTTTGGGAGATAGAAGATGATGTGTATAATTAGTAACGGAGGTGCATTTGTTTGGGAGATTTAAGATTATGATGTGTATAATTAGTAACTGAGGGGCATTTGTTTGGGAGATTGAAGAAGATGATGTGTAAAATTAGTAACTGATGGGCATTTGTTTGGGAGACAGAAGATGATGATGTGTATAATTAGTAACTGAGGGGCATTTGTTTGGGAGATTGGAGACGATGATGTGTATAATTAGTAAATGAGGGACATTTGTTTGGGAGATTGAAGATGATGATGTGTATACTTAGTAACTGAGGGATATTTGTTTGGGAGATAGAAGATGATGTGTATAATTAGTAACTGAGGGACATTTCTTTGGGAGATAGAAGATGATGATGTGTATAATTAGTAACTGATGGACATTTGTTTAGGAGATTGAAGATGATGATGTGTATAATTAGTAACTGAGGGGCATTTGTTTTGGAGATTAAAGATGATGATGTGTATAATTAGTAACTGAGGGACATTTGTTTGGCAGATTGAAGATGATGATGTGTATAATTAGTAATTGAGGGAAATTTGTTTAGGAGATAGAAGATGATGTGTATAATTAGTAACTGAGGTACATTTGTTTAGGAGATTTAAGATGATGATGTGTATAATTAGTAACCGAGGGACATTTGTTTGGGAGATAGAAGAAGATGATGTGTAAAATTAGTAACTGATGGGCATTTGTTTGGGAGACAGAAGATGATGATGTGTATAATTAGTAAATGAGGGACATTTGTTTGGGAGATTGAAGATATTGATGTGTATAATTAGTAAATGATGAACATTTCTTTGGGAGATAGATGATGATGGGTATAATTAGTAACTGAGAGACATTTGTTTGGGAGATAAAAAATGATGTGTATAATTAGTAACTGAGGGAACATTTGTTTGGGAGACAGAAGATGATGTGTATAATTAGTAATTGAGGGGGCATTTGTTTGGGAGATAGAAGATGATGATGTGTATAATTAGTAACTGTTTGGGAGATAGAAGGTGATGATGTGTATAATTAGTAATTGAAGGGCATTTGTTTCGGAGATAGAAGATGATGATGTGTATAATTAGTAACTGATGGACTTTTGTTTGGGAGATTGAAGATGATGTGTATAATTAATAACTGATGGGCATTTGTTTGGGAGATTGAAGATGATGTGTATAATTAGTAACTGATGGACATTTGCTTGAGAGATTGAAGATGATTGTGTATAATTAGTAACTGATGGGCATTTGTTTGGGAGATTGAAGATGATGTGTATAATTAGTAACTGATGGACATTTGTTTGAGAGATAGAAGATGATGTGTATAATTAGTAACTGAGGGACATTTGTTTGGGAGATAGAAGATGATAATTGTGTATAATTAGTAACTGAGGGGCATTTGTTTGGGAGATTGAAGATGATGATGTGTTTTATTAGTAAATGAGGGACATTTGTTTGGGAGATTGAAGATGATGATATGTATAATTAGTATCTGAGGTGCATTTGTTTGGGAGATTGAAGATGATATGTATAATTAGTAACTGAGGGACATTTGTTTGGGAGATTGAAGATGATGATGTGTATAATTAGTAACTGATGGACATTTGTTTGGGAGATAGAAGATGATGATGTGTATAATTAGTAACTGAGGGACATTTGTTTGGGAGATAGAAGATGATGTGTATAATTAGTAAATGAGGGACATTTGTTTGGGAGATAGAAGATGATGTGTATAATTAGTAACGGAGGTGCATTTGTTTGGGAGATTTAAGATGATGATGTGTATAATTAGTAACTGAGGGACATTTGTTTGGGAGATTGAAGAAGATGATGTGTAAAATTAGTAACTGATGGGCATTTGTTTGGGAGATAGAAGATGATGTGTATAATTAGTAACTGATGGACATTTGTTTAGGAGATTGAAGATGATGATGTGTATAATTAGTAACTGAGGGACATTTGTTTGGGAGAATGAAGATGATGTGTATAATTAGTAACTGAGGTGCATTTGTTTTGGAGACAAGATGATGATGTGTATAATTAGTAACTGAGGGGCATTTGTTTAGGAGATTGACGATGATGATGTGTATAATTAGTAACTGAGGGACATTTGTTTGGGAGATTGAAGATGATGATGTGTATAATTAGTAACTGAGGGGCATTTGTTTGGCAGATTGAAGATGATGATGTGTATAATTAGTAATTGAGGGAAAGTTGTTTGGGAGATAAAAGATTATGTGTATAATTAGTAACTGAGGTATATTTGTTTAGGAGATTTAAGATGATGGTGTGTATAATTAGTAACCGAGGGACATTTGTTTGGGAGATAGAAGAAGATGATGTGTAAAATTAGTAACTGGTGGGCATTTGTTTGGGAGACAAAAGATGATGATGTGTTTAATTAGTAACTGAGGGGCATTTGTTTGGGAGATTGAAGATGATGATGTGTATAATTAGTAAATGAGGGGCATTTGTTTTGGAGATTGAAGATGTTGATGTGTATAATTAGTAAATGAGGGACATTTCTTTGGGTGATAGATGATGATGTGTATAATTAGTAACTGAGGGACATTTGTTTGGGAGATAAAAGATGATGTGTATAACTAGTAACTGAGGGACATTTGTTTGCGAGATAGAAGATGATGTGTATAATTAGTAAGGGAGGTGCATTTGTTTGGGAGATTTAAGATGATGATGTATATAATTAGTAACTGAGGGACATTTGTTTGGGAGGTAGACGATGATGATATGTATAATTAGTATCTGAGGTGCATTGGTTTGGGAGATTGAAGATGATGATATGTATAATTAGTAACTGAGGGACATTTGTTTGGGAGATTGAAGATGACGATGTGTATAATTAGTAAATGAGGGACATTTGTTTGGGAGATTGAAGATGATGATGTATATAATTAGTAACTGAGGGACATTTGTTTGGGAGATAGAAGATGATGATATGTATAATTAGTATCTGAGGTGCATTTGTTTGGGAGATTGAAGATGATGATATGTATAATTAGTAACTGAGGGACATTTGTTTGGGAGATTGAAGATGATGATGTGTATAATTAGTAACTGATGGACATTTGTTTGGGAGATTGAAGATGATGATGTGTATAATTAGTAACTGAGGGACATTTGTTTGGGAGATAGAAGATGATGATGTGTATAATTAGTAACTGAGGGACATTTGTTTGGGAGATAGAAGATGATGTGTATAATTAGTAAATGAGGGACATTTGTTTGGGAGATAGAAGATGATGATGTGCATAATTAGTAACTGAGGGGCATTTGTTTGGGAGATAGAAGATGATGATGTGTATAATTAGTAACTGAGGGACATTTGTTTGGGAGAGTGAAGATGATGATGTGTATAATTAGCAACTGAGGGGCATTGGTTTGGGAGACGGAAGATGATGATGTGCATAATAAGTAATTGAGGGGCATTTATTTGGGAGAAAGAAGATGTGTACAATTAGCAACTGAGGCACATTTGTTTGGGAGATAGAAGGTGATGTGTATAATTAGTAACTGAGGGACATTTGTTTGGGAGATTGAAGATGATGATGTGTATAATTAGTAACTGAGGGACATTTGTTTGGGAGACAGTAGATGATGTGTATAATTAGTAACTGAGGGACATTTGTTTGGGAGACAGTAGATGATGATGTGTATAATTAGTAACTGAGGGACATTTGTTTGGGAGATTGAAGATGATGATGTGTATAATTAGTAACTGAGGGACATTTGTTTGGGAGATTGAAGATGATGATGTGTATAATTAGTAACTGAGGGCATTTGTTTGGGAGATAGAAGATGATGATGTATAATTAGTAACTGAGGGCATTTGTTTGGGAGATAGAAGATGAGATGATTGTGTATAATTAGTAACTGAGGGACATTTGTTTGGGAGATTGCAGATGATGATGTGTATAATTAGTAACTGAGGGACATTTGTTTGGGAGATTGAAGATGATGTGTATAATTAGTAACTGAGGGACATTTGTTTGGGAGATAGAAGATGGTGATGTATAATTAGTAACTGAGGGACATTTGTTTGGGAGATGAAAGATGATGTGTATAATTAGTAACTGAGGACATTTGTTTGGGAGATAGAAGATGATGATGTGTATAATTAGTAACTGAGGGACATTTGTTTGGGAGATAGAAGATGATGTGTATAATTAGTACCTGAGGTGCATTTGTTTGGGAGATTGAAGGTGATGATGTGTATAATTAGTAACTGATGGGCATTTGTTTGGGAGATAGAAGATGATGAGTATAATTAGTAATTGAGGGGCATTTGTTTGGGAGAAAGAAGATGATGATGTGTATAATTAGTAACTGGGAGACATTTGTTTGGGAGACTGAAGATGATGATGTGTATAATTAGTAACTGAGGGACATTTGTTTGGGAGATAAAAGATGATGTGTATAACTAGTAACTGAGGGACATTTGTTTGCGAGATAGAAGGTGATATGTATAACTAGTAATTGAGGGACATTTGTTTGTGAGCTAGAAGATGATGATGTGCATAATTAGTAACCGAGGGGAATTTGTGTGGGAGATAGAAGATGATGATGTGTATAATTAGTAATTGAGGGGCATATGTTTGGGAGATAGAAGATCATAATGTGAATAATTAGTAACTGAGGGACATTTGTTTGGGAGATAGAAGATGATGTGTATAATTAGTAATTGAGGGGCATTTGTTTGGGAGAAAGAAGATGATGATGTGTATAATTAGTAACTGAGGGACATTTGTTTGGAGATTGAAGATGATGTGTATAATTAGTCATTGAGGGGCATCTGTTTGGGAGATTGAAGATGATGATGTGTATAATTAGTAACTGAGGGACATTTGTTTGGAGATTGAAGATGATGATGTGTACAATTAGTAACTGCGGAGCATTTGTTTGGGAAATAGAAGATGATGTGTACAATTAGTAACTGAGGCACATTTGTTTGGGAGATAGAAGGTGATGTGTATAATTAGTAACTGAGGGACATTTGTTTGGGAGATTGAAGATGATGATGTGTATAATTAGCAACTGAGGACATTTGTTTGGGAGATAGAAGATGATGTGTATAATTAGTAACTGAGGACATTTGTTTGGGAGATTGAAGATGATGATATGTATAATTAGTAACTGAGGGACATTTGTTTGGGAGATTGAAGATGACGTGTATAATTAGTAACTGAGGCACATTTGTTTGGGAGATAGAAGGTGATGTGTATAATTAGTAACTGAGGAAATTTGTTTGGGCAATAGAAGATGATGTGTACAATTAGTAACTGAGGCACATTTGTTTGGGAGATTGAAGATGATGATGTGTATAATTAGTAACTGAGGGACATTTGTTTGGGAGATAGAAGGTGATGTGTATAATTAGTAACTGAGGGACATTTGTTTGGGAGATTGAAGATGATGATGTGTATAATTAGTCACTGAGGGGCATCTGTTTGGGAGATTGAAGATGATGTGTATAATTAGTAACTGAGGGACATTTGTTTGGAGATTGAAGATGATGTGCATAATTAGTAACTGAGGGACATTTGTTTGGGAGATTGAAGATGATGTGTATAATTAGTAACTGAGGCACATTTGTTTGGGAGATAGAAGGTGATGTGTATAATTAGTAACTGAGGGACATTTGTTTGGGAGATTGAAGATGATGATGTGTATAATTAGTAACTGAGGGACATTTGTTTGGGAGATAGAAGGTGATGTGTATAATTAGTAACTGAGGGACATTTGTTTGGGAGATTGAAGATGATGATGTGTATAATTAGTAATTGAGGGACATTTGTTTGGGAGACTGAAGATGATGATGTGTATAATTAGTAACTGAGGGACATTTGTTTGGGAGATTGAAGATGATGATGTGTATAATTAGTAACTGAGGGACATTTGTTTGGGATGTTGAAGATGATGATGTGTACAATTAGTAACTGAGGCACATTTGTTTGGGAGATAGAAGGTGATGTGCATAATTAGTAACTGAGGGACATTTGTTTGGGAGATTGAAGATGATGATGTGTATAATTAGTAACTGAGGGACATTTGTTTGGGAGATAGAAGATGATGATGTGTATAATTAGTAACTGAGGGGCATTTGTTTGGGAGACAGAAGATGATGATGTGTATAATTAGTAACTGAGGGCATTTGTTTGGGAGATAGAAGATGATGATGTGTATAATTAGTAACTGAGGGCATTTGTTTGGGAGATAGAAGATGATGATGTGTATAATTAGTAACTGAGGGACATTTGTTTGGGAGATAGAAGATGATGTGTATAATTAGTAATTGAGGGGCATTTGTTTGGGAGATAGAAGATGATGATGTGTATAATTAGTAACTGAGGGACATTTGTTTGGGAGATAGAAGATGATGTGTATAATTAGTAACTGAGGACATTTGTTTGGGAGATAGAAGATGATGATGTGTATAATTAGTAACTGAGGGACATTTGTTTGGGAGATAGAAGATGATGTGTATAATTAGTAAATGAGGGACATTTGTTTGGGAGATAGAAGATGATGATGTGTACAATTAGTAACTGAAGCACATTTGTTTGGGAGATAGAAGATGATGATGTGTATAATTAGTAACTGAGGGACATTTGTTTGGGAGATTGAAGATGATGATGTGTATAATTAGTAACTGAGGGACATTTGTTTGGGAGATAGAAGGTGATGTGTATAATTAGTAACTGAGGGACATTTGTTTGGGAGATTGAAGATGATGTGTACAATTAGTAACTGAGGCACATTTGCTTGGGAGATTGAAGATGATGATGTGTATAATTAGTAACTGAGGGACATTTGTTTGGGAGATTGAAGATGATGTGTATAATTAGTAACTGAGGCACATTTGTTTGGGAGATAGAAGGTGATGTGTATAATTAGTAACTGAGGGACATTTGTTTGGGAGATTGAAGATGATGATGTGTATAATTAGTAACTGAGGGACATTTGTTTGGGAGATTGAAGATGATGATGTGTATAATTAGTAACTGAGGGACATTTGTTTGGAGATTGAAGATGATGTGCATAATTAGTAACTGAGGGACATTTGTTTGGGAGATTGAAGATGATGATGTGTATAATTAGTAATTGAGGGACATTTGTTTGGGAGATAGAAGATGATGATGTGTATAATTAGTAACTGAGGGACATTTGTTTGGGAGATTGAAGATGATGATGTGTAAAATTAGTAACTGAGGGACATTTGCTTGGGAGACAGAAGATGATGTGTATAATTAGTAACTGTGGAGCATTTGTTTGGGAAATAGAAGATGATGATGTGTACATTTAGTAACTGAGGCACATTTGTTTGGGAGATAGAAGGTGATGTGTATAATTAGTAACTGTGGCACATTTGTTTGGGAGATAGAAGGTGATGTGTATAATTAGTAACTGTGGGGCATTTGTTTGGGAGATTGAAGATGTTGATGTGTATAATTAGTAACTGAGGACATTTGTTTGGAAGATGATGATGTATAATTAGTAACTGAGGACATTTGTTTGGGAGATAGAAGATGATGATGTATAATTAGTAACTGAGGACATTTGTTTGGGAGATAGAAGATGATGTGTATAATTAGTAACTGAGGGACATTTGTTTGGGAGACAGAAGATGATGATGTATAATTAGTAACTGAGGGACATTTGTTTGGGAGATTGAAGATGATGATGTGTATAATTAGTAACTGAGGGACATTTGTTTGGGAGATTGAAGATGATGATGTGTATAATTAGTAACTGATGGACATTTGTTTGGGAGATAGAAGATGATGATGTGCATAATTAGTAACTGAGGGAATTTG
Organism: Protopterus annectens; assembly: GCF_019279795.1. Taxonomy (NCBI): domain Eukaryota; kingdom Metazoa; phylum Chordata; order Ceratodontiformes; family Protopteridae; genus Protopterus; species Protopterus annectens. The sequence continues at coordinate 1,813,714,951 of NC_056729.1, read as the reverse complement.
TTTGGGAGATTGAAGATGATGATGTATAATTAGTAATTGAGGGGCATTTGTTTGGGAGAAAGAAGATGATGATGTGTATAATTAGTAACTGAGGGACATTTGTTTGGGAGATAGAAGATGATGATGTGTATAATTAGTAACTGAGGGACATTTGTTTGGGAGACAGAAGATGATGTGTATAATTATTAACTGAGGGACATTTGTTTGGGAGATTGAAGATGATGATGTGTATAATTAGTAATTGAGGGACATTTGTTTGGGAGATTGAAGATGATGATGTGTATAATTAGTAACTGAGGGAATTTGTTTGGGAAATAGAAGATGATGTGTACAATTAGTAACTGAGGCACATTTGTTTGGGAGATAGAAGGTGATGTGTATAATTAGTAACTGAGGGACATTTGTTTGGGAGACAGTCAATGATGATGTGTATAATTAGTAACTGATGGATATTTGTTTGGGAGATAAAAGATGATGATGTGTATAATTAGTAACTGAGGGAATTTGTTTGGGAGATTGAAGATGATGATGTGTATAATTAGTAACTGAGGGTCATTTGTTTGGGAGATAGAAAATGATGATTGTGTATAATTAGTAACTGAGGGACATTTGTTTAGGAGATTGAAGATGATGTGTATAACTAGTAACTGAGGGATATTTGTTTGGGAGATTGAAGATGGTGATGTTTATAATTAGTAACTGAGGGACATTTGTTTGGGAGATTGCAGATGATGATGTGTATAATTAGTGACTGAGGGACATTTGTTTGGGAGATAGAAGATGATGTGTATAATTAGTAACTGATGGACATTTGTTTGGGAGATAGGAAATGATGATGTGTATAATTAGTAACTGGGGCCATTTGTTTGGGAGATAGAAGATGATTGTGTATAATTAGTAACTGAGGACATTTGTTTGGGAGATAGAAGATGATGTGTATAATTAGTAACTGAGGGACATTTGTTTGGGAGATTGAAGATGATGATGTGTATAATTAGTAACTGAGGACATTTGTTTGGGAGATTGAAGATGATGATGTATAATTAGTAACTGAGGACATTTGTTTGGGAGATAGAAGATGATGTGTATAATTAGTAACTGAGGGCATTTGTTTGGGAGATAGAAGATGATGTGTGTAATTAGCAACTGATGGACATTTGTTTGGGAGATAGGAAATGATGATGTGTATAATTAGTAACTGGGGCCATTTGTTTGGGAGATAGAAGATGATTGTGTATAATTAGTAATTATGGGACATTTGTTTGGAAGATTGAAGATGATGATGTGTATAATTAGTAACTGAGGACATTTGTTTGGGAGATAGAAGATGATGTGTATAATTAGTAACTGAGGGCATTTGTTTGGGAGATAGAAGATGATGTGTATAATTAGTAACTGAGGGACATTTGTTTGGGAGATAGAAGATGATGTGTATAATAATTAGTAACTGAGGGGCATTTGTTTGGTAGATAGAAGATGATGATTGTGTATAATTAGTAACTGATGGACATTTGTTTGGGGTATAGAAGATGATGATGTGTATAATTAGTAACTAAGGGGCATTTGTTTGGGAGATAGAAGATGATGATGTGTATAATTAGTAACTGAGGGACATTTGTTTGGGAGATAGAAGATGATGTGTATAATTAGTAACTGAGGGACATTTGTTTGGGAGATAGAAGATGATGTGTATAATTAGTAACTGAGGAACATTTGTTTGGGAGATTGAAGATGATGATGTGTATAATTAGTAACTGAGGGCATTTGTTTGGGAGATAGAAGATGATGTGTATAATTAGTAACTGAGGGCATTTGTTTGGGAGATTGAAGAGGATGATGTGTATAATTAGTAACTGAGGACATTTGTTTAGGAGATAGAAGATGATGATGTGTATAATTAATAACTGAGGGACATTTGTTTGGGAGATAGAAGATGATGTGTATAATTAGTAACTGAGGGCATTTGTTTGGGAGATTGAAGATGATGATGTGTATAACTAGTAACTGAGGGACATTTGTTTGGGAGATAGAAGATGATGATGTGTATAATTAGTAACTGAGGGACATTTGTTTGGGAGATTGAAGATGATGATGTGTATAATTAGTAACTGAGGGACATTTGTTTGGGAGATAGAAGATGATGATGTGTATAATTAGTAACTGAGGGACATTTGTTTGGGAGATTGAAGATGATGATGTGTATAATTAGTAACTGAGGGACATTTGTTTGGGAGATAGAAGATGATGATGTGTATAATTAGTAACTGAGGGACACTTGTTTGGGAGATTGCAGATGATGATGTGTATAATTAGTAACTGAGGGGCATTTGTTTGGGAGACAGAAGATGATGTGTATAATTAGTAACTGAGGGACATTTGTTTGGGAGATTGAAGATGATGATGTGTATAATTAGAAACTGAGAGACATTTGTTTGGGAGATAGAAGGTAATGTGTATAATTAGTAACTGAGGGACATTTGTTTGGAAGATTGAAGATGATGATGTGTATAACTAGTAACTGAGGGACATTTGTTTGGGAGATTGAAGATGATGATGTGTATGATTAGTAATTGAGGGACATTTGTTTGGGAGATTGAAGATGATGTGTATAATTAGTAACTGGTGGACATTTGTTTGGGAGATAGAAGATGATGATGTGTATAATTAGTCACTGAGGGTCATTTGTTTGGGAGATAGAAGATGATTGTGTATAATTAGTAACTGAGGGACATTTGTTTAGGAGATTGAAGATGATGATGTGTATAACTAGTAACTGAGGGACATTTGTTTGGGAGACAGAAGATGATGATGTGTATAATTAGTACCTGAGGTGCATTTGTTTGGGAGATTGAAGATGATGATGTGTATAATTAGTAACTGAGGGACATTTGTTTTGGAGATAGAAGACGATGATGTGTATAATTAGTAACTGAGGGAATTTGTTTGGGAAATAGAAGGTGATGTGTACAATTAGTAATTGAGGCACATTTGTTTGGGAGATAGAAGATGATGATGTATAATTAGTAACTGAGGGAATTTGTTTGGGAAATAGAAGATGATGTGTACAATTAGTAACTGAGGCACATTTGTTTGGGAGATAGAAGGTGATGTGTATAATTAGTAACTGAGGGACATTGGTTTGGGAGATTGAAGATGATGATGTGTATAATTAGTAACTGAGGGACATTTGTTTGGGAGATTGAAGATGATGATGTGTATAATTAGTAACTGATGGACATTTGTTTGGGAGACTGAAGATGATGATGTGTATAATTAGTAACTGAGGGACATTTGTTTGGGAGATAGAAGATGATGTGTATAATTAGTAATTGAGGGGCATTTGTTTGGGAGAAAGAAGATGATGTGTATAATTAGTAATGGAGGGGCATTTGTTTGGGAGAAAGTAGATGATGATGTGTATAATTAGTAACTGAGGGACATTTGTTTCGGAGATTGAAGATGATGTGTATAATTAGTAACTGAGGGACATTTGTTTGGAGATTGAAGATGATGTGCATAATTAGTAACTGAGGGACATTTGTTTGGGAGATTGAAGATGATGATGTGTATAATTAGTAACTGAGGGACATTTGTTTGGGAGATTGAAGGTGATGTGTATAATTAGTAACTGAGGGACATCTGTTTGGGAGATTGAAGATGATGTGTATAATTAGTAACTGAGGGACATTTGTTTGGAGATTGAAGATGATGTGCATAATTAGTCATTGAGGGGCATCTGTTTGGGAGATAGAAGATGATGATGTATATAATAAGTAACTGTGGAGCATTTGTTTGAGAGATAGAAGATGATGTGTACAATTAGTAACTGAGGCACATTTGTTTGGGAGATAGAAGGTGATGTGTATAATTAGTAACTGAGGGACATTTGTTTGGGAGATTGAAGATGATGATGTGTATAATTAGTAACTGAGGGACATTTGTTTGGAGACTGAAGATGATGTGTATAATTAGTAACTGAGGGACATTTGTTTGGGAGATTGAAGATGATGATGTGTATAATTAGTAACTGAGGGACATTTGTTTGGGATAGAAGATGATGATGTGTATAATTAGTAACTGTGGGATATTTGTTTGGGAGACTGAAGATGATGATGTGTATAATTAGTAACTGATGGACATTTGTTTGGGAGATAGAAGATGATGATGTGTATAATTAGTAACTGAGGAAATTTGTTTGGGCAATAGAAGATGATGTGTACAATTAGTAACTGAGGCACATTTGTTTGGGAGATTGAAGATGATGTATATAATAAGTAACTGTGGAGCATTTGTTTGGGAAATAGAAGATGATGATGTGTACAATTAGTAACTGAGGCACATTTGTTTGGGAGATAGAAGGTGATGTGTGTATAATTAGTAACTGAGGGAATTTGTTTGGGAGATTGAAGATGATGATGTGTATAATTAGTCATTGAGGGGCATCTGTTTGGGAGATAGAAGATGATGATGTATATAATAAGTAACTGTGGAGCATTTGTTTGGGAAATAGAAGATGATGTGTACAATTAGTAACTGAGGCACATTTGTTTGGGAGATTGAAGATGATGATGTGTATAATTAGTAACTGAGGGACATTTGTTTGGAGATTGAAGATGATGTGCATAATTAGTAACTGAGGGACATTTGTTTGGGAGATTGAAGATGATGATGTGTATAATTAGTAATTGAGGGACATTTGTTTGGGAGATTGAAGATGATGATGTGTATAATTAGTAACTGAGGGACATTTGTTTGGGAGATTGAAGATGATGATGTGTATAATTAGTAACTGAGGGGCATTTGTTTGGGAGATAGAAGATGATGTATAAAATTAGTAACTGAAGGGCATTTGTTTGGGAGATAGAAGATGATGTGTATAATTAGTAACTGAGGGACATTTGTTTGGGAGATAGAAGATGATGTATAATTAGTAACTGAGGCATTTGTTTGGGAAATAGAAGATGATGATGTGTACATTTAGTAACTGAGGCACATTTGTTTGGGAGATAGAAGGTGATGTGTATAATTAGTAACTGAGGGACATTTGTTTGGGAGATTGAAGATGATGATGTGTATAATTAGTAACCGAGGGACATTTGTTTGGGAGATTGAAGATGATGATGTGTATAATTAGTAATTGAGGGACATTTGTTTGGAAGACAGTAGATGATGTGTATAATTAGTAATTGAGGGACATGTGTTTGGGAGATTGAAGATGATGTGTATAATTAGTAACTGATGGACATTTGTTTGGGAGATAGAAGATGATGATGTGCATAATTAGTAACTGAGGGACATTTGTTTGGGAGATTGAAGATGATGATGTGTACAATTAGTAACTGAGGCACATTTGGTTGGGAGATAGAAGGTGATGTGTATAATTAGTAACTGAGGGACATTTGTTTGGGAGATTGAAGATGATGATGTGTATAATTAGTAACTGAGGGACATTTGTTTGGAGATTGAAGATGATGTGCATAATTAGTAACTGAGGGACATTTGTTTGGGAGATTGAAGATGATGATGTGTATGATTAGTAACTGAGGGTCATTTGTTTGGGAGATAGAAGATGATGTGTATAATTAGTAATTGAGGGGCATTTGTTTGGGAGAAAGAAGATGATGATGTGTATAATTAGTAACTGAGGGGCAATTGTTTGGGAGATAGAAGATGATGATGTGTATAATTAGTAACTGAGGGACATTTGTTTGGGAGACAGTAGATGATGATGTGTACAATTAGTAACTGAGGCGCATTTGTTTGGGACATAGAAGGTGATGTGTATAATTAGTAATTGAGGGACATTTGTTTGGGAGACTGAAGATGATGTGTATAATTAATTACTGAGGGACATTTGTTTGGAAGACAGTAGATGATGATGATGTGTATAATTAGTAACTGAGGGCATTTGTTTGGGAGATAGAAGATGATGATGTGTATAATTAGTAACTGAGGACATTTGTTTGGGAGATAGAAGATGATGTGTATAATTAGTAACTGAGGGACATTTGTTTGGGAGATAGAAGATGATGATGTGTATAATTAGTAACTGAGGGCATTTGTTTGGGAGATAGAAGATGATGATGTATAATTAGTAACTGAGGACATTTGTTTGGGAGATAGAAGATGATGTGTATAATTAGTACCTGAGGGGCATTTATTTGGGAGACAGAAGATGATGATGTGTATAATTAGTAACTGAGGGACATTTGTTTGGGAGATTGAAGATGATGATGTGTATAATTAGTAACTGATGGACATTTCTTTGGGAGATAGAAGATGATGTGTATAATTAGTAACTGAGGGACATTTGTTTGGGAGATAGAAGATGATGTGTATAATTAGTAACTGAGGACATTTGTTTGGGAGATAGAAGATGATGTGTATAATTAGTAACTGAGGACATTTGTTTGGGAGATAGAAGATGATTGTGTATAATTAGTAACTGAGGGACATTTCTTTAGGAGATTGAAGATGATGATGTGTATAACTAGTAACAGTGTGATTTGTTTGGGAGATTGATGATGATGTGCATAATTAGTAACTGAGGGACATTTGTTTGGGAGATAGAAGATAATGATTGTGTATAATTAGTAACTGAGAGACATTTATTTGGGAGATAGAAGAAGATGATGTGTATAATTAGTAACCGAGGGGCATTTGTTTGGGAGATAGAAGATGATGTGTATAATTAGTAACTGAGGCACATTTGTTTGGGAGATAGAAGGTGGTGTGTATAATTAGTAACTCAGGGGCATTTGTTTGGAGATTGAAGATGATGTGCATAATTAGTAACTGAGGGACATTTGTTTGGGAGATTGAAGATGATGATGTGTATAATTAGTAACTGAAGGTCATTTGTTTGGGAGATAGAAGATGATAATGTGTATAATTAGTAACTGAGGGACATTTGTTTGAAAGATTGAAGATGATGATGTGTATAATTAGTAACTGAGGGACATTTGTTTGGGAGATTGAAGATGATGATGTATAATTAGTAACTGAGGGACATTTGTTTGGGAGATAGAAGATGATGATGTGTATAATTAGTAACTGAGGGCATTTGCTTGGGAGATTGAAGGTGATGATGTGCATAATTAGTAACTGATGGACATTTGTTTGGGAGATAGAAGATGATGATGTGTATAATTAGTAACTGAGGAAATTTGTTTGGGAGAGAAGAAGATGATGTGTATAATTAGTAACTGAGGGCATTTGTTTGGGAGATTGAAGATGGTGATGTTTATAATTAGTAACTGAGGGACATTTGTTTGGGAGATTGAAGATGATGATGTGTATAATTAGTAACTGAGGGACATTTGTTTGGGAGATAGAAGGTGATGTGTATAATTAGTAACTGAGGGACATTTGTTTGGGAGATAAAAGATGATGTGTATAATTAGTAATTGAGGGACATTTGTTTGGGAGATAGAAAATGATTATTGTGTATAATTAGTAACTGAGAGACATTTATTTAGGAGATTGAAGATGATGATGTGTATAATTAGTAACTGAGGGACATTTGTTTGGGAGATTGAAGATGATGATGTGTATAATTAGTAACTGAGGGACATTTGTTTGGGAGATTGAATATGATGATGTGTATAATTAGTAACTGAGGGACATTTGTTTGGGAGATAGAAGATGATGATGTGTATAATTAGTAACTGAGGGACATTTGTTTGGGAGATAGAAGATGATGTGTATAATTAGTAACTGAGGGACATTTGTTTGGGAGATAGAAGATGATGTGTATAATTAGTAACTGAGGGACATTTGTTTGGGAGATAGAAGATGATGTGTATAATTAGTAACTGAGGGCATTTGTTTGGGAGACAGAAGATGATGTGTATAATTAGTAACTGAGGGACATTTGTTTGGGAGATTGAACGTGATGTGTATAATTAGTAACTGAGGGACATTTGTTTGGGAGATAGAAGATGATGATGTATAATTAGTAACTGAGGGCATTTGTTTGGGAGATTGAGAAGGTGATGTGTACAATTAGTAACTGAGGCACATTTGTTTGGGAGATAGAAGGTGATGTGTATAATTAGTAACTGAGGGACATTTGTTTGGGAGATTGAAGATGATGATGTGTATAATTAGTAACTGAGGGTCATTTGTTTGGGAGATAGAAAATGATGATTGTGTATAATTAGTAACTGAGGGGCATTTGTTTGGGTGATAGAAGAGGTGTATAATTAGTAACTGAGGCACATTTGTTTGGGAGATAGAAGGTGATGTGTATAATTAGTAACTGAGGGACATTTGTTTGGGAGACAGTCAATGATGATATGTATAATTAGTAAAAGAGGGACATTTGTTTGGGAGACTGAAGATGATGTGTATAATTAGTAAATGAGGGACATTTGTTTGGGAGACAGTAGATGATGATGTGTATAATTAGTAATGGAGGGACATTTGTTTGGGAGACAGTAGATGATGATGTGTATAATTAGTAACTGAGGACATTTGTTTGGGAGATAGAAGATGATGATGTGTATAATTAGTAATGGAGGGACATTTGTTTGGGAGACAGTAGATGATGTGTATAATTAGTAACTGAGGGACATTTATTTGGGAGATTGAAGATGATGATGTGTATAATTAGTAACTGAGGGACATTTGTTTGGGAGAGAGAAGATGATGTGTATAATTAGTAACTGAGGGACATTTGTTTGGGAGATAGAAGATGATGTGTATAATTAGTAAATGAGGACATTTGTTTGGGAGATAGAAGATGATGATGTATAATTAGTATCTGAGGGACATTTGTTTGGGAGATTGAAGATGATGATGTGTATAATTAGTAACTGAGGGACATTTGTTTGGGAGATTGAAGATGATGTGTAAAATTAGTAACTGAGGGGCATTTGTTTGGGAGATAGAAGATGATGTGTATAATTAGTAACTGATGGACATTTGTTTAGGAGATTGAAGATGATGATGTGTATAATTAGTAACTGAGGGACATTTGTTTGGGAGACAGAAGATGATGTGTATAATTAGTAACTGAGGTGCATTTGTTTTGGAGACAAGATGATGATGTGTATAATTAGTAACTGAGGGAATTTGTTTGGGAGATTGAAGATGATGATGTGTATAATTAGTAACTGAGGGACATTTGTTTGGGAGATTGAAGATGATGATGTGTATAATTAGTAACTGAGGGACATTTGTTTGGGAGATAGAAGATGATGATTGTGTATAATTAGTAACTGAGGGACATTTGTTTGGGAGATAGAAAGTGATGATGTGTATAATTAGTAATTGAGGGGCATTTGTTTGGGAGATAGAAGATGATGATGTGTATAATTAGTAACTGATGGACATTTGTTTGGGAGATAGAAGATGATGATGTGTATAATTACTAACTGAGGGGCATTTGTTTGGGAGATTGAAGATGATTGTGTATAATTAGTAACTGATGGGCATTTGTTTGGGAGATTGAAGATGATGTGCATAATTAGTAACTGATGGACATTTGCTTGAGAGATTGAAGATGATTGTGTATAATTAGTAACTGATAGGCATTTGTTTGGGAGATTGAAGATGATGTGTATAATTAGTAACTGATGGACATTTGTTTGAGAGATAGAAGATGATGATGTGTATAATTAGTAACTGAGGGACATTTGTTTGGGAGATTGAAGATGATGTGTATTATTAGTAAATGAGGGACATTTGTTTGGGAGATTGAAGATGATCATGTATATAATTAGTAACTGAGGGACATTTGTTTGGGAGATAGAAGATGATGATATGTATAATTAGTATCTGAGGTGCATTTGTTTGGGAGATTGAAGATGATGATATGTATAATTAGTAACTGAGGGACATTTGTTTGGGAGATTGAAGATGATGATGTGCATAATTAGTAACTGATGGACATTTGTTTGGTTGATTGAAGATGATGATGTGTATAATTAGTAAATGAGGGATATTTGTTTGGAAGATTGAAGATGATGATATGTATAATTAGTATCTGAGGTGCATTTGTTTGGGAGATTGAAGATGATGATATGTATAATTAGTAACTGAGGGACATTTGTTTGGGAGATTGAAGATGATGATGTGTATAATTAGTAACTGATGGACATTTGTTTGGGAGATAGAAGATGATGATGTGTATAATTAGTAACTGAGGGACATTTGTTTGGGAGATAGAAGATGATGATTGTGTATAATTAGTAACTGAGGGGCATTTGTTTGGGAGATAGAAGATGATGTGTATAATTAGTAAATGAGGGACATTTGTTTGGGATATAGATGATGATGTGTATAATTAGTAATGGAGGTGCATTTGTTTGGGAGATTTAAGATGATGATGTGTATAATTAGTAACTAAAGGATATTTGTTTGGGAGATTGAAGAAGATGATGTGTATAATTAGTAACTGAGGGGCATTTGTTTGGGATATTGAAGATGATGATGTGTATAATTAGTAAATGAGGGACATTTGTTTGGGAGATTGAAGATGATGATGTGTATACTTAGTAACTGAGAGACATTTGTTTGGGAGATAGAAGATGATGTGTATAATTAGTAACTGAGGGACATTTGTTTGAGAGATAGAAGATGATGATGTGTATAATTAGTAACTGAGGGACATTTGTTTGGGAGATAGAAGATGATGATATGTATAATTAGTATCTGAGGTGCATTTGTTTGGGAGATTGAAGATGATGATATGTATAATTAGTAACTGAGGGACATTTGTTTGGGAGATTGAAGATGATGATGTGTATAATTAGTAACTGATGGACATTTGTTTGGGAGATTGAAGATGATGATGTGTATAATTAGTAAATGAGGGACATTTGTTTGGGAGATAGAAGATGATGTGTATAATTAGTAACGGAGGTGCATTTGTTTGGGAGATTTAAGATTATGATGTGTATAATTAGTAACTGAGGGGCATTTGTTTGGGAGATTGAAGAAGATGATGTGTAAAATTAGTAACTGATGGGCATTTGTTTGGGAGACAGAAGATGATGATGTGTATAATTAGTAACTGAGGGGCATTTGTTTGGGAGATTGAAGACGATGATGTGTATAATTAGTAAATGAGGGACATTTGTTTGGGAGATTGAAGATGATGATGTGTATACTTAGTAACTGAGGGATATTTGTTTGGGAGATAGAAGATGATGTGTATAATTAGTAACTGAGGGACATTTCTTTGGGAGATAGAAGATGATGATGTGTATAATTAGTAACTGAGGGACATTTGTTTGGGAGATTGAAGATGATGATATGTATAATTAGTAACTGATGGACATTTGTTTAGGAGATTGAAGATGATGATGTGTATAATTAGTAACTGAGGGGCATTTGTTTTGGAGATTAAAGATGATGATGTGTATAATTAGTAACTGAGGGACATTTGTTTGGCAGATTGAAGATGATGATGTGTATAATTAGTAATTGAGGGAAATTTGTTTAGGAGATAGAAGATGATGTGTATAATTAGGAACTGAGGTACATTTGTTTAGGAGATTTAAGATGATGATGTGTATAATTAGTAACCGAGGGACATTTGTTTGGGAGATAGAAGAAGATGATGTGTAAAATTAGTAACTGATGGGCATTTGTTTGGGAGACAGAAGATGATGATGTGTATAATTAGTAACTGAGGGGCATTTGTTTGGGAGATTGAAGATGATGATGTGTATAATTAGTAAATGAGGGACATTTGTTTGGGAGATTGAAGATGTTGATGTGTATAATTAGTAAATGATGAACATTTCTTTGGGAGATAGATGATGATGGGTATAATTAGTAACTGAGGGACATTTGTTTGGGAGATAAAAAATGATGTGTATAATTAGTAACTGAGGGAACATTTGTTTGGGAGACAGAAGATGATGATGTGTATAATTAGTAATTGAGGGGGCATTTGTTTGGGAGATAGAAGATGATGATGTGTATAATTAGTAACTGTTTGGGAGATAGAAGGTGATGATGTGTATAATTAGTAATTGAAGGGCATTTGTTTCGGAGATAGAAGATGATGATGTGTATAATTAGTAACTGATGGACTTTTGTTTGGGAGATTGAAGATGATGTGTATAATTAATAACTGATGGGCATTTGTTTGGGAGATTGAAGATGATGTGTATAATTAGTAACTGATGGACATTTGCTTGAGAGATTGAAGATGATTGTGTATAATTAGTAACTGATGGGCATTTGTTTGGGAGATTGAAGATGATGTGTATAATTAGTAACTGATGGACATTTGTTTGAGAGATAGAAGATGATGTGTATAATTAGTAACTGAGGGACATTTGTTTGGGAGATAGAAGATGATAATTGTGTATAATTAGTAACTGAGGGGCATTTGTTTGGGAGATTGAAGATGATGATGTGTTTTATTAGTAAATGAGGGACATTTGTTTGGGAGATTGAAGATGATGATATGTATAATTAGTATCTGAGGTGCATTTGTTTGGGAGATTGAAGATGATATGTATAATTAGTAACTGAGGGACATATGTTTGGGAGATTGAAGATGATGATGTGTATAATTAGTAACTGATGGACATTTGTTTGGGAGATAGAAGATGATGATGTGTATAATTAGTAACTGAGGGACATTTGTTTGGGAGATAGAAGATTATGTGTATAATTAGTAAATGAGGGACATTTGTTTGGGAGATAGAAGATGATGTGTATAATTAGTAACGGAGGTGCATTTGTTTGGGAGATTTAAGATGATGATGTGTATAATTAGTAACTGAGGGACATTTGTTGGGAGATTGAAGAAGATGATGTGTAAAATTAGTAACTGATGGGCATTTGTTTGGGAGATAGAAGAAGATGTGTATAATTAGTAACTGATGGACATTTGTTTAGGAGATTGAAGATGATGATGTGTATAATTAGTAACTGAGGGACATTTGTTTGGGAGACAGAAGATGATGTGTATAATTAGTAACTGAGGTGCATTTGTTTTGGAGACAAGATGATGATGTGTATAATTAGTAACTGAGGGGCATTTGTTTAGGAGATTGACGATGATGATGTGTATAATTAGTAACTGAGGGACATTTGTTTGGGAGATTGAAGATGATGATGTGTATAATTAGTAACTGAGGGGCATTTGTTTGGCAGATTGAAGATGATGATGTGTATAATTAGTAATTGAGGGAAAGTTGTTTGGGCGATAAAAGATTATGTGTATAATTAGTAACTGAGGTACATTTGTTTAGGAGATTTAAGATGATGATGTGTATAATTAGTAACCGAAGGACATTTGTTTGGGAGATAGAAGAAGATGATGTGTAAAATTAGTAACTGATGGGCATTTGTTTGGGAGACAGAAGATGATGATGTGTTTAATTAGTAACTGAGGGGGCAATTGTTTGGGAGATTGAAGATGATGATGTGTATAATTAGTAAATGAGGGACATTTGTTTTGGAGATTGAAGATGTTGATGTGCATAATTAGTAAATGAGGGACATTTCTTTGGGAGATAGATGATGATGTGTATAATTATTAACTGAGGGACATTTGTTTGGGAGATAAAAGATGATGTGTATAATTAGTAACTGAGGGACATTTGTTTGCGAGATAGAAGATGATGTGTATAATTAGTAACTGAGGTGCATTTGTTTGGGAGATTTAAGATGATGATTGTGTATAATTAGTAACTGAGGGACATTTGTTTGGGAGATAGAAGAAGATGATGTGTAAAATTAGTAAATGATGGGCATTTGTTTAGGAGACAGAAGATGATGATGTGTATAATTAGTAACTGTGGGACATTTGTTTGGGAGATAGAAGATGATGATGTGTATAATTAGTAACTGAGGGACATTTGTTTGGGAGATAGAAGATGATGATGTGTATAATTAGTAACGGAGGGACATTTGTTTGGGAGACAGAAGATGATGATGCCTATAATTAGTAACTGAGGGGCATTTGTTTGGGAGACAGAAGATGATGATGCCTATAATTAGTAACTGAGGGGCATTTGTTTGGGAGACAGAAGATGATTGTGTATAATTAGTAACTGAGGTGCATTTGTTTGGGAAATTTAAGATGATGATTCTGTATAATTAGTAACTGATGGACATTTATTTATTTATTTTATTTTACATTTGTTGACCGGGCTAGTCTAGCTGGATATATGTCTATTTTCAGTAGAGGCCCGGGGAGAAAAGCTCCACATAGAAAACAAAAAAACAGAATAGTACAATAAATGTTAATTACAAGAATATTATGAGATGATTACTTGTCTACTAAGGAAAAAAAGCATAACAATATTAAGAGTTAATTACATGTGTTCTAGAGTAACAAAAAACAAATAACAAAAAACAACATTTTTTTTTGTATAAGAAGAGGAAGAAAGCAGACAGAAGTAGTTGGAAGACACACAAAGGAAAGAGTAGCAGAATTAAGAGAAAAGTTGTTAAAAAGGGATTGTAAGAAATTAGGAGAAGGGTAGTAGGATGTAGAGACAATAAGATGGGAAATTAAGTTGTTGATGGTTACCGGAAGTCAGCATTAAAGGTAGTGGAAATAAAGTAACAGAAGGTGGATTAAAATGACAAAGAAAGAGATGCAGAATAAAAAAGAAGATATTGTGCAAGACTAACAGAGGGAGATGATTAGTTAGGGTTTGTACAGGGACATAGCCAGTGAGTTGTAAGATATGATTTAAGTTTCTTTTTAAATAGTGGAGTTGAAGAAAGGGATGTAAGTTCAACAGTAAGTAAGTTCCACTTTTTGCCTACAGTGTTAATGAAGAGGGATTCTCCTGTTCTATTGTTAGATCTATGAGAAGAGATGAGTAATTTGTTTGCAGAGCATAGGTTAGTAAGATTTTTATATGGGCAGACTAGACTGTTGAGGGTTGGTGTGTTGCTTGGATGATACAGGGTTTTCTGGGTGATAGTTAGTTGGTGAAGTAGAATATGGTTCTGTAGTTCCAGCCAACCCAGATGTTTCAGATTTTGGCAGTGATGGGATCTAGCAGGAGAGCCTGTAGCAAATCTGGCAATGTTGTTGTAGGCTATTAACAGCTTATTGAGGTTGCTTTTTGATAGGTTAGTATATATATATAGGAGATGCATAAAAGAGTGTTGAGATGAGATGGGTATGGGTAATATAAGTTATTGCTATGGAAGTAAGGAAAGGTCTAATTCTATAGAGGGAGCCTAGTTTTCTGTTAACTGATTTTATTGTGGTGTTGATATGAATATCAAAGTTGAGGTTATGGTCAATTGTCACTCCCAGGAGTTTGTTTGGGAGACAGAAGATGATGTGTATAATTAATAACGGAGGGACATTTGTTAGGGAGACAGAAGATGATGTGTATAATTAGTAACTGCGGGACATTTGTTTGGGAGACAGAAGATGATTGTGTATAATTAGTAACTGATGGACATTTGCTTGGGAGATTGAAGATGATGATGTGTATAATTAGTAACTGAGGGACATTTGTTTGGGAGATTGAAGATGATGATGTGTATAATTAGTGACTGAGGGACATTTGTTTGGGAGATTGAAGATGATGTGTATAATTAGTAACTGAGGGGCATTTGTTTGGGAGATAGAAGACGATGATGGTGTATAATTAGTAACTGGAGATAGAAGACGATGATGGTGTATAATTAGTAACTGAGGGACATTTGTTTGGAAGATAGAAGATGATTGTGTATAATTAGTAACTGAGGGGCATTTGTTTGGGAGATAGAAGACAATTGTGTATAATTAGTAACTGAGGGACATTTGTGTCTGACATTAAAGATAATGATTGTGTATAATTAGTAAATGATGGACATTCGTTTGGGAGATAGAAGATGATGATGTGTATAAATTAGTAACTGAGGAGCATTTGTTTGGGAGACAGAAGATGATGATGTGTATAATTAGTAACTGAGGGGCATTTGTTTGGGAGATAGAAGATGATGTGTATAATTAGTAACTGAGGGACATTTGTTTGGAAGATAGAAGGTGATGATATGTATAATTAGTAACTGATGGGTATTTGGTTGAGAGATTGAAGATGATGATGTGTATAATTAGTAACTGAGGGAAATTTGTTCGGGAGATAGAAGATGATGTGTATAAGTAGTAACTGAGGTACATTTGTTTAGGAAATTTAAGATGATGATGTGTATAATTAGTAACTGAGGGACATTTGTTTGGGAGATAGAAGAAGATGATGTGTAAAATTAGTAACTGATGGGCGTTTGTTTGGGAGACAGAAGATGATGATGTGTATAATTAGTAACTGAGGGGCATTTGTTTGGGAGATTGAAGATGGTGATGTGTATAATTAGTAAATGAGGGACATTTGTTTGGGAGATTGAAGATGTTGATGTGTATAATTAGTAAATGAGGGACATTTGTTTGGGAGATAGATGATGATGTGTATAAATAGTAACTGAGGGACATTTGTTTGGGAGATAAAAGATGATGTGTATAATTAGTAACTGAGGAACATTTGTTTGGGAGACAGAAGATGATGTGTATAAGTAGTAACTGAGGTACATTTGTTTAGGAAATTTAAGATGATGATGTGTATAATTAGTAACTGAGGGACATTTGTTTGGGAGATAGAAGAAGATGATGTGTAAAATTAGTAACTGATGGGTGTTTGTTTGGGAGACAGAAGATGATGATGTGTATAATTAGTAACTGAGGGGCATTTGTTTGGGAGATTGAAGATGGTGATGTGTATAATTAGTAAATGAGGGACATTTGTTTGGGAGATTGAAGATGTTGATGTGTATAATTAGTAAATGAGGGACATTTGTTTGGGAGATAGATGATGATGTGTATAAATAGTAACTGAGGGACATTTGTTTGGGAGATAAAAGATGATGTGTATAATTAGTAACTGAGGAACATTTGTTTGGGAGACAGAAGATGATGTGTATAATTAGTAATTGAGGGGGCATTTGTTTGGGAGATAGAAGATGATGATGTGTATAATTAGTAACTGATGGACATTTGTTTGGGAGATAGAAGGTGATGATGTGTATAATTAGTAATTGAGGGGCATTTGTTTGGGAGATAGAAGATGATGATGTGTATAATTAGTAACTGATGGACATTTGTTTGGGAGATTGAGGATGATGTGTATAATTAGTAACTGATGGGCATTTATTTGGGAGATTGAAGATGATGTGTATAATTAGTAACTGATGGACATTTGCTTGAGAGATTGAAGATGATTGCATATAATTAGCAACTGATGGGCATTTGTTTGGGAGATTGAAGATGAGGTGTATAATTAGTAACTGATGGACATTTGTTTGAGAGATAGAAGATGATGATGTGTATAATTAGTAACTGAGGGACATTTGTTTGGGAGATAGAAGATGATAATTGTGTATAATTAGTAACTGAGGGGCATTTGTTTGGGAGATTGAAGATGATGATGTGTATAATTAGTAAATGAGGGATATTTGTTTGGAAGATTGAAGATGATGATATGTATAATTAGTATCTGAGGTGCATTTGTTTGGGAGATTGAAGATGATGATATGTATAATTAGTAACTGAGGGACATTTGTTTGGGAGATTGAAGATGATGATGTGTATAATTAGTAACTGATGGACATTTGTTTGGGAGATAGAAGATGATGATGGGTATAATTAGTAACTGAGGGACATTTGTTTGGGAGATAGAAGATGATGATTGTATATAATTAGTAACTGAGGGGCATTTGTTTGGGAGATAGAAGATGATGTGTATAATTAGTAAATGAGGGACATTTGTTTGGGAGATAGATGATGATGTGTATAATTAGTAACGGAGGTGCATTTGTTTGGGAGATTTAAGATGATGATGTGTATAATTAGTAACTGAAGGACATTTGTTTGGGAGATTGAAGAAGATGATGTGTAAAATTAGTAACTGATGGGCATTTGTTTGGGAGACAGAAGATGATGATGTGTATAATTAGTAACTGAGGGGCATTTGTTTGGGATATTGAAGATGATGATGTGTATAATTAGTAAATGAGGGACATTTGTTTGGGAGATTGAAGATGATGATGTGTATACTTAGTAACTGAGGGACATTTGTTTGGGAGATAGAAGATGATGTGTATAATTAGTAACTGAGGGACATTTGTTTGAGAGATAGAAGATGATGATGTGTATAATTAGTAACTGAGGGACATTTGTTTGGGAGATTGAAGATGATGATGTGTATAATTAGTAAATGAGGGACATTTGTTTGGGAGATTGAAGATGATGATGTATATAATTAGTAACTGAGGGACATTTGTTTGGGAGATAGAAGATGATGATATGTATAATTAGTATCTGAGGTGCATTTGTTTGGGAGATTGAAGATGATGATATGTATAATTAGCAACTGAGGGACATTTGTTTGGGAGATTGAAGATGATGATGTGTATAATTAGTAACTGATGGACATTTGTTTGGGAGATTGAAGATGATGATGTGTATAATTAGTAACTGAGGGACATTTGTTTGGGAGATAGAAGATGATGATTGTGTATAATTAGTAACTGAGGGGCATTTGTTTGGGAGATAGAAGATGATGTGTATAATTAGTAAATGAGGGACATTTGTTTGGGAGATAGAAGATGATGTGTATAATTAGTAACGGAGGTGCATTTGTTTGGGAGATTTAAGATTATGATGTGTATAATTAGTAACTGAGGGGCATTTGTTTGGGAGATTGAAGAAGATGATGTGTAAAATTAGTAACTGATGGGCATTTGTTTGGGAGACAGAAGATGATGATGTGTATAATTAGTAACTGAGGGGCATTTGTTTGGGAGATTGAAGACGATGATGTGTATAATTAGTAAATGAGGGACATTTGTTTGGGAGATTGAAGATGATGATGTGTATACTTAGTAACTGAGGGATATTTGTTTGGGAGATAGAAGATGATGTGTATAATTAGTAACTGAGGGACATTTCTTTGGGAGATAGAAGATGATGATGTGTATAATTAGTAACTGAGGGACATTTGTTTGGGAGATTGAAGATGATGATATGTATAATTAGTAACTGATGGACATTTGTTTAGGAGATTGAAGATGATGATGTGTATAATTAGTAACTGAGGGGCATTTGTTTTGGAGATTAAAGATGATGATGTGTATAATTAGTAATTGAGGGAAATTTGTTTGGGAGATAGAAGATGATGTGTATAATTAGTAACTGAGGTACATTTGTTTAGGAGATTTAAGATGATGATGTGTATAATTAGTAACCGAGGGACATTTGTTTGGGAGATAAAAGAAGATGATGTGTAAAATTAGTAACTGATGGGCATTTGTTTGGGAGACAGAAGATGATGATGTGTATAATTAGTAACTGAGGGGCATTTGTTTGGGAGATTGAAGATGATGATGTGTATAATTAGTAAATGAGGGACATTTGTTTGGGAGATTGAAGATGTTGATGTGTATAATTAGTAAATGATGAACATTTCTTTGGGAGATAGATGATGATGGGTATAATTAGTAACTGAGGGACATTTGTTTGCGAGATAGAAGATGGTGTGTATAATTAGTAACTGAGGTGCATTTGTTTGGGAGATTTAAGATGATGATTGTGTATAATTAGTAACTGAGGGACATTTGTTTGGGAGATAGAAGAAGATGATGTGTAAAATTAGTAAATGATGGGCATTTGTTTGGGAGACAGAAGATGATGATGTGTATAATTAGTAACTGTGGGACATTTGTTTGGGAGATAGAAGATGGTGATGTGTATAATTAGTAACTGAGGGACATTTGTTTGGGAGATAGAAGATGATGATGTGTATAATTAGTAACTGAGGGACATTTGTTTGGGAGACAAAAGATGATGATGCCTATAATTAGTAACTGAGGGGCATTTGTTTGGGAGACAGAAGATGATTGTGTATAATTAGTAACTGAGGGGCATTTGTTTGGGAGATTGAAGATGGTGATGTGTATAATTAGTAACTGAGGTGCATTTGTTTGGGAAATTTAAGATGATGATTGTGTATAATTAGTAACTGATGGACATGTATTTATTTATTTATTTATTTTATTTTACATTTGTTGACCGGGCTAGTCTAGCTGGATATATGTCTATTTTCAGTAGAGGCCCGGGGAGAAAAGCTCCACATAGAAAACAAAAAAACAGAATAGTACAATAAATGTTAATTTCAAGAATACTATGAGATGATTACTTGTCTACTAAAGAAAAAAGCATAAGAATATTCAGAGTTAATTACATGTGTTCTAGAGTAACAAAAAAAATAACAAAAAAACACAATTTTTTTTTTTTTTTGTATAAGAAGAGGAAGAAAGCAAATAGAAGTAGTTGGAAGACACACAAAGGAAAGAGTAGAAGGCATAAGAGAAAGTTGTTAAAAAGGGATTGTAAGAAATTAGGAGAAGGGTAGTAGGATGTAGAGACAATAAGATGGGCAAATAAGATGTTGATGGATACCGGAAGACAGTATTAAAGGTAGAGGAATTAAAGTAACAGGTGGATTAAAATGACAAAGAAAGAGATGCAGAATAAAAAAGAAGATATTGTGCAAGACTAACAGAGGGAGATGATTAGTCAGGGTTTGTACAGGGACATAGCCAGTGAGTTGTAAGATATGATTTAAGTTTCTTTTTAAATAGTGGAGTTGAAGAAATGGATGTAAGTTCAACAGTAAGTAAGTTCCACTTTTTGCCTACAGTGTTAATGAAGACGGATTCTCCTGTTCTATTGTTAGATCTATGAGAAGAGATGAGTAATTTGTTTGCAGAGCATAGGTTAGTAAGATTTTTATATGGGCAGACTAGACTGTTGAGGGTTGGTGTGTTGCTTGGATGATACAGGGTTTTGTGGGTGATAGTTAGTTGGTGAAGTAGAATATGGTTCTGTAGTTCCAGCCAACCCAGATGTTTCAGATCAGCTTATTGAGGTTGCTTTTTGATAGGTTAGTATATATATATATATAGGAGATGCATAAAAGAGTGTTGAGATGAGATGGGTATGGGTAATATAAGTTATTGCTATGGAAGTAAGGAAAGGTCTAATTCTATAGAGGGAGCCTAGTTTTCTGTTAACTGATTTTATTGTGGTGTTGATATGAATATCAAAGTTGAGGTTATGGTCAATTGTCACTCCCAGGAGTTTGTTTGGGAGACAGAAGATGATGTGTATAATTAATAACGGAGGGACATTTGTTAGGGAGACAGAAGATGATGTGTATAATTAGTAACTGCGGGACATTTGTTTGGGAGACAGAAGATGATTGTGTATAATTAGTAACTGATGGACATTTGCTTGGGAGATTGAAGATGATGATGTGTATAATTAGTAACTGAGGGACATTTGTTTGGGAGATTGAAGATGATGATGTGTATAATTAGTGACTGAGGGACATTTGTTTGGGAGATTGAAGATGATGTGTATAATTAGTAACTGAGGGGCATTTGTTTGGGAGATAGAAGACGATGATGGTGTATAATTAGTAACTGAGGGACATTTGTTTGGAAGATAGAAGATGATTGTGTATAATTAGTAACCGAGGGGCATTTGTTTGGGAGATAGAAGACAATTGTGTATAATTAGTAACTGAAGGACATTTGTGTCTGACATTGAAGATAATGATTGTGTATAATTAGTAAATGATGGACATTCATTTGGGAGATAGAAGATGATGATGTGTATAAATTAGTAACTGAGGAGCATTTGTTTGGGAGACAGAAGATGATGATGTGTATAATTGGTAACTGAGGGACATTTGTTTGGGAGATAGAAGATGATGTATATAATTAGTAACTGAGAGGCATTTGTTTGGAAGATAGAAGGTGATGATATGTATAATTAGTAACTGATGGGCATTTGGTTGAGAGATTGAAGATGATGATGTGTATAATTAGTAACTGAGGGGCATTTGTTTGGGAGATAGAAGATGATAATGTGTATAATTAGTAACTGATGACATTTGTTTGGGAGATAGAAGATGATTGTGTATAATTAGTAAATGAGGGATATTTTTTTGGGAGATTGAAGATGATGATGTGTATAATTAGTAACTGAGGGACATTTCTTTGGGAGATTGAAGATGGTGATGTGTATAATTAGTAACTGAGGTTCATTTGTTTGGGATATTGAAGATGATGATGTGTATAATTAGTAACTGAGGGGCATTTGTTTGGGAGACAGAATATGATGTGTATAATTAGTAACTGAGGGACATTTGGGAGATAGAAGATGAGTGTGTATAATTAGTAATTGAGGGGCATTTGTTTGGGAGATAGAAGATGATGATGTGTATAATTAGTAACTGTGGGACATTTGTTTGGGAGACATAAGATGATTGTGTATAATTAGTAACTGAGGGGCATTTGTTTGGGAGATAGAAGATGATGATGTGTATAATTAGTAACTGAGGGGCATTTGTTTGGGAGATAGAAGGTAATGATGTGTATAATTAGTAACTGAGGGACATTTGTTTGGGAAATAGAAGATGATGATGTGTATAATTAGTAACTGAGGTACATTTGTTTTGGAGATTGAATATGATGATTGTGTATAATTAGTAACTGAGGGGCATTTGTTTGGGAGATAGAAGATGATGATGTGTATAATTAGTAACTGTGAGACATTTGTTTGGGAGATTGAAGATGATGATTGTGTATAATTAGTAACTGAGGGACATTTGTTTGGGAGATTGAATATGATGATGTGTATAATTAGTGATTTAGAGTATGTAAGATAGTTTGTCTGATCCAGCAGCTTATTTCTCTTAGAGCTTTAGAGTGATGTGTTCTAAAATGAAGATTAGCAGCAAATCAGGCAACATTATTAAAACATTGTTCCAGTTTATTTAACATTGTTCCAGTTTATTTAACTGTGATACTTGGGGGTTGTAAACATGGAAGAGGAATATAAGAGGGTTGGTAAGAAGTTACAAATTATAGTGTTGTTTGTCAAAAAACATTTTGATGTATAGACAATATCTAGTTTTTGGTGTTTTTTAAACAGCAGTTTGAATGTGTTGCTCAAACAAATAATAAGAATAAGAATAATAATAAAAAATAATATTAATAATAATAATAACAATAACAATAACAATAATAATAATAATAAAAATAATAATAATAATAATAATAACAATAACAATAACAATAATAATAATAACAATATCAATAATAATGATAATAATAATATTAATAATAATAATAATAACAATAATAATAACAATCATAATAATAATTAATAATAATAACAATAATAATAATAACAATAATAACAATAATAATAATAATAATAATAATAATAATGATAATAATAATATTAATAATAATAATAATAATAATAATAATAATAATAATAATAATAATAATAATAATGATAATAAAATATCATTTCCTATACAGAGCATAGCCCAAACTTAGTGGAGGACTCATCAGGACCTTGACATCTACCTGATGTTCTCTGGCACATAATGTTGACCAGTATGTCACACCTGGTATTGCTGGAAGAAGGGATACATGGCCCTGAGGCTCTCCATTGCAGGAGCTCCATCTGTGCAGCAGCTTGGCTGTCATACCTGCATTCTCCTTCGCAATATGATGGATGGGTTTGCAGGTCACCAGCCTACAAGGGAATTAAATCTGTTTCTGAAAACTGTATACTGGGATCCATTCCCATTGGAGTTTGGAGGATAGCTTGCACTAAACCAAGCCATACATGAAACAGTCCAAGGGTCTCCCCTGACTCCTGAAACCTGCAACACTTCTCCACCTGTATGTGGAACTCAGAAATGCAGGTAGTCTGGTTTCTCATCTAGTACTGACAGCATTATTTACTTCCACATAGGAGCATCTACCTTGCTGAGAAGCCCATTAAGTCCAATGATCAGTTTTCAGACAAGCACTAATTCAGTCAATATACAACATACACCAACATACATAACCACAGGGCATTGTAGCAGTGATTCACATACCACTAGTTTTCTTACTAAGTGATCATCCCATGGAAAACAACTATTTACTGAAGTCTGATAGCTACGTTATTTACAGTTTGCCAAACACTGAGCACTTTAAATGAAGTCTTAGTCTATTCCATTTCTATTTTGTTACTTTTTGTTTGAATATTAAAACATTTATTTAGTTATTTATTCATTTACTGTCTAATTGCCTGGTTGAATGACTGACTGTGTGATGCAGTCTGTGTCCCTATATGTGCTGAAATGTGTTGCAGACTGTAGACAACAGGCATATCCATTATAAGTGCATCATCAGAATGTGGGATCAAGTGTCTCAAAATCAAAATTAGAGAGCTACTCAGCAGTGCAGTACATACAAATAACACATTTATCAAAGTTCTATAACTCCAGTAAATAAACTAAAGTAAAAACTACGTTTTTCAGAACAAGAAAGGCCTCCTTACATGACAACAAGATAATTATTGGAAAAAGAAAAAAGTTTCACACGATGCTTAAAACTATTTAGAGGCGAATAATGTTTTTTAGCTGTCTTCTGCGTAGGAAGGTGAAAATTCATGTGTGATACTAACATATACGTGCATAATCCTCGGCCAGCACTGATACTCTGGCCTTCTTCTGCCTAAGACTAACCATAGTGCGGTGGTTGCAGTGCCAGCAGTACCAATTCATACAGATAGGTGGGGCACTTCCAACGCTAAAATGGCCTCTAGACCTACATGTGTTATTCATGGTTTGCGATTTTTACTGGCTTTCAACTTCTTTCGGCTTTTTCCCGGTTAGGGGTCACCACAGCAGATCACTGTCTGCTCATGATTGGCAGTGGAGTTTTACAGTGTCGAGTTGCCAGCCCAGCACCCAACCTTCCACAGAAGGCACACACATGCACACTCAGGACCAATTTAGAGTGTCCAATCCACCTACAGCATATCTTTGGGATGTGGGAGGAAACCGGAGCACCCAGAGGAAACCCACGCGACCACAGGGAGGACATGCAGACTCCGCACAGAAGGTACCCCAGCCGAGGATCGAACCAGATAATCTCTTGCTGTGAGGCGACAACGCTAACCGCTGCACCACTGTGGCTGCCCATTTTTAGTGGCTTTCAACGGCAATGAAAAATGTCAAAGTCTTCTGACATGGGAAGTCTCTTTCATGTTTTGGAATCGAAAGCATGACTCTAGCATTCAACTAAAGCACAAAAGATCCCATGTCAGTACAGCATGGATTCCTCATTTGTTTATGCAAAGCAAGGGATCCTGGAGCATTTTTCCTAGACTTAGGACTGAAGTTACTCTTTAGACAATGTCGTAAAGCATAACCCCTTTTGGGATATGGCCCTGAAAAAAAAAACAGACACGAAGGAAAGAGTGCAACAGGTCAGGAGTGAGCTGCCAACTAAAATACTAATATAATACTGCTACTAATAATAATAACTAATGAAACATCATGTTGCCTCTCCAAAATAATATGCACAAAATATATTCACTGGCGACAGATCCCCCTCAGGATTCTGAATGTAAAGAGATGAAGAGATACAGAAAATTTGCACTTTGTATCAGACACAAACATGAACGTGCTGAGTGGGTAAATACAATAAACTGTATTCATCATACCTTATCAGAAAGCAAACTGGGATAAACACAGTTTCTCCTGACTGGACAAGGAGTGTCACATTCTAATTTTAAATGTCTTAAGAATAAACTTATGTACAATAATTTAAGTACAATTAACTTTTACAATTTAACTACAAAAAAGCCGTAGAACATTTCAACTCAGCATTCCTTACAATCCTAAACCACCATGCCCCAAGTCGTACCATTAGAATAAAGACCAGAACAGCACCCTGGCTTACCTCTAATACTAAACAAAAGATCAGGCTTAAAAATAAATCTTGGAAGAAATGGCACTCCTCTAGAAACCCAACAGACTATCAAACCTTTAGAGAGCTGAGAAACAAAACCAAAAATGCTATTATTTCAGACAAAAAGAACTACTATGTTGAACTTCAGCAATCCACAAAAAAAGAACCAAAAAGGTTCTGGTCTACTATCAATCATCTACTTACCCCAGGTAAAATAGTAACACCTAACCCACAGAATCTAGACCCTGATAATCCCTCTTTAATAGCCAATAACTTCAATAGCTTCTTTACTACTTCCATACAAACACTAGCAAGCCATTTATCCCCTGATGCTTCCCAACTGATCTTAAGTAACACCAACAAAGTCATTCCTTCCCTTCAACTTCAACCCATACCCACCTCCTACATACAATCTCTCTTACAAAACCTTAAACCCACTACCCCCTCAGCAGATAAGCTTCCTGCTGAATTCCTTCAGGTAGCAGCAAATGCTATAGCCTACCCTGTTTCGATCCTAATAAACAGATCCATAAAAGAAAGTGATTTTCCAGCAATCTGGAAGATATCACACATCATACCCTTACATAAAGGAGGCAAATCCACTGACCTCTCTAACTACCGCCCAATAGCACTATTATCTCCACTAGCTAAAATCATGGAAAAATGTATACACAAACAACTACTTAACCATCTCCTTCAAAATAACCTACTAGCAAACACTCAACATGGATTTAGACCCTCACATAGTACTACCACTGCACTACTTTCCTTTACTAACACCATAAACTGTAACCGTAATAATAACAAACTAACTGCTTCTCTTTTCCTAGACCTGTCAAAAGCCTTCGACATGGTCAACCATAAACTTCTTCTACACATACTAAACTCACTTGCCTTGGATTTTTCCTCCTTAACCTGGTTCTCATCCTACCTTGAAAACCGACAACAAGCAGTACTCTGGAAAAATTCTCTATCTGCTCTACTACCTATCTCCTTAGGAGTACCTCAAGGATCAATATTAGGACCACTCTTATTCTCTATCTTTATTAATGATCTTCAATCATCTATCCATAACACTACCTGCATACAATATGCAGATGATTCTACCATCATCTGTACAGCTTCCACCCAATCTGAACTCCAGTCACTCACACAATCTACCTTTTCAACCATTGAACAATGGTTCTCAAAAAGATGTCTCCTTCTCAACTCCAAGAAAACAAAACTATTACTATTCTCACCTACCCACAAATCTTCTCAACTAAATTTTACTATTACTGCAGCTGACAATTCTCTTATCTCCCCAGACTCTACTACCAAACTGCTTGGTGTTACTATTGATAATAATCTTAACTATGATTGTCATATCAATAACACTATAAAAGCAGTAAATAAAAAGATAGGTTCACTGTACAGAATAAAACCCTTCCTTACACCAGAAGCACGGACCACCTTAGCTCAATCACATCTTATCTCCACCCTACTGTATGCTTCCTCTATTTACACCAATCTCTCTAAAGGTAACCTGAAAAAACTAACTACATCCTATCATAATACAGCCCGTTTTGCCACAGCATCCCAGTACAGAACTCACCACTGTAAGAACTTAAAACAATTACAATGGTTAGAACTACCTAACAAGCTTATCTATCAACAACTCTTAATTACACATAACATTCTTTATCAACTAACAAAAACACCAGCTCTCAGTAACCTCCTTACTCCCTACAAAAACTTGAAACAGTTGCGTTCTGCCGAAAAGCTACAAGTCACCACAACTAGAATTACAAATTCAGCAGGTAACTGTCTATTTTCAAACTCCATAGGGAAAATATGGAATAACCTCCCCCAACACATTACCTCACTAGACTCCTTTCACCTTTTCAAAAAACAACTTCTATTACATCTTAACAACTTCTGGCTCTGCTCCTGTACCAATCCAGACTAAATGACTTCTTCGCTCTTCAGCCATAACTCCCTACGTAAAAATCACTATCTTTCCCTGCTATTTCAAATGACTAAATTACTGTACTGTTCTAAAAAAAAAAAAAAACAATATATAGCTTAGGCTATTTGTTTTTTACCTGTTTTTTTTTCGCTGTATTTTCTACTACACTAAAATGTATGCATTGTTGCTTAAATGTTTAACCTTGTTTTAATTGTGGAGCTTTTCTCCCCGGGCCTCCACTGAAAATGGAAATTATCCAGCTGGACTAGCCCGGTCAACAAATGTAAAATAAATAAAATAAATAAAAATTAAGACATACCATGGTCATTTTTAATTACAAGCAAAATGATCCCATGCCCTTTAACTGTATACTATATGTTTTAGAGACAATGTATTTTAGTCACATTAATACTAACACTCTCACGCAGAGATGTAGGAAGCTGTGCTTTCATGTGTAAAGTCTTCTAATCTGTCACCTTTTCAAATAAATAAAAAAAGTTCTTCTACACTTGGAGAGGGA
Organism: Protopterus annectens; assembly: GCF_019279795.1. Taxonomy (NCBI): domain Eukaryota; kingdom Metazoa; phylum Chordata; order Ceratodontiformes; family Protopteridae; genus Protopterus; species Protopterus annectens. The sequence continues at coordinate 1,813,686,683 of NC_056729.1, read as the reverse complement.
AAAACAAGCAATAAATAATCTGTCTGTTTACTTTAAACCATGGAAAACTGCTTGATACATGTGTAGCAGACAATCTACTCCAGTTTATATAACACACTGAGCACTACAGCTCTTCAGTTTTGTCATACATTCAATACAGGCATTTGGACACCAGTATGCACTGAAGAGCAATCAGTATTGGCTGATCACCCCTGTAACACTATGTGCCCAGGGTTGCTGCTCATCAGGTTACCCACCCTTTTCTTGTGCTTTTAATCATGGTGGCTGTTAAGCTGCCACCACCTCTAATGTACCTTGGTTTTGGAAACTCCTCCCAGTCGCATCTTCTTTATACCTGGCTCTAGAGGTTTATACCTGGGTCTAGAGTTTCCTCCCCATCTTACTTACAGCTCCTCCCCATCTTATTTACTCTGATCATCTTACTGACGTTTAAGGTGGAGGTGAGGTTACATCAAGGATCAGCTCTGAGCCCTTTCTTATTTGCAATGGTGATGGACAGGTTGACAGATGAGATCAGACAGGAGTCCCCAAGGACTATGATGTTTGCAGATGACATTGTGATCTGTAGTGAGAGTAGGGAACAGGTGGATGAGACCCTGGAGAGATGGAGATATACTCTAGAGAGAAGAGGAATGAAGGTCAGCAAGACTAAGATAGAATATATGTGTGTGAATGAGAGGGAGGATAGAAGAATGGTTAGGATACAAAGACTAGAGATGGCGAAGGTGGATGAGTTTAAATACTTGGGGTCAATAGTTCAGAGTAACAGTTAGTGTGGAAGAGAGGTGAAGAAGAGAGTACAGGCAGGATGGAGTGGTTGGAGAAGAGTGTCAGGAGTGATTTGTGACAGACAAGTACCTGTAAGAGTGAAAGGGAAGGTCTACAAGAGGGTAGTGAGACTAGCTATGTTATATGGGTTGGAGACAGTGGCACTGACAAAAAGGCAGTAATTTGAGCTGGATGTGGCAGAGTTAAAGATGTTAAGATTTGCACTGGGTCTCACAAGGGTGGACAGGATTAGGAATAAGTATATTAGAGGGTCAGCCCAGGTTGGAAAGTTTGGAGACAAAGCCAGAGAGGCAAGATTACGTTGGTTTGGACATGTGCTGAGGAGGGATGTGGAGTATATTGGGAAAAAGATGCTAAGGATGAAGCTACCAAGTAACAGGAAAAGAGGAAGGCCTAAGATAAGGTTTATGGATGTGGTGAGAGAGGACATGCAGGTGGTTGGTGTGAAAGAGCAAGATGCAGAGGACAGGAAGAAATGGAAACAGGTGATCTGCTGTGGTGACCCCTAATGGGAACAGCTGAAAGAAGAAGAAGATCTTACTGGATACTTACAGATGAAACTGGGAAGATCCTCCCTTTAGACTATTAGTGTGCTTTGAAATTGCCTTAAAGTGTTTGGTCTTCATTGTTGGCTTGTCTGCTTTTGAAATGCCTTGTAATTACTTCAAGCTAGCTGTTAGATTTGTTTCCAGTACCTTTTCAATTCTGGTTAACTAAATTGTGATTTTACATTAAGAAGACTATTAATGCAATTCCAGTAGCAATAGAAAGGTAGCCTCCTCTAGCTGAGTGGGGATGCACATAGATAGGCTTAAGTTAGAATTACTTGTAGCTAGTTATTTAATTTGTTCCTGATACCGTTTCACTTTTGGTTAATTAAAAGGCATGTTTTCACTTTAAGAAGACTGGGGCTGTTACAGCAGCAGTAGAAAAGCAGCCTGGTCTATCCAAGTTGGAAAACATCCAGGGAGGCTTAAAGAAAATGAGTTATTGTAGAGAGTTATTAAATTTGTTTCTAATACCTTTTCATTTTTGGCTAAATAAAGCATATTTTTACATTAAGGAGTGGAAAGGTAGCTTGGTCAGTCTAACTTTGGAAGCACCCAGGGAGACCTAAAGCAACAATTACTTATAGTAGCTAGTAAATAGCTTTTCACTTTTAGCTAACCAAAATGTGTTTTTACATCAAGAACAGTGGGACTGCAATTCTAGTGGCAGTAGAAAGGTTGCTTTGTCTGAGTTGGGAAACACAGGAAAGCTTAACATGGGATTGTTTCATCACCCAAAGGCCTTTTTAGTAGGTATAGTCACTTTTCTTTGAGTCTATAAATTTGGAGTGTTTGCTCATCTCTTGTCTGAGTTCCAAAGAGCTCAAACTCTTGACATCCATGTCTGTGTTTTCAGTGCGTTTGACTTGTATCTGGTGCATCCAGGCTAAGATAAGTACTTTAAAGTAAGATATTGCACTTTTCTAAGATATTTCTAAAGACTTCTGTTGTATTTTCATATTATGTTATTGCATTTTTCTGCATTTCATCTCTGTGAAGAACATTTGCTTTCCTTGGTCCAACTGCTGCTAGGGTGCTTTGAAATCACCATAAAGCATGTGTTTCTCGTTGCTGGCTTGTCTGCTTTACAATTACCCTGCATTTACTTGTTGTAGCTAGTTGTTTGATTTGTTTATTGTACCGTTTTTTACTTTTGGTGAATTAATGAGTGGTTTTACAGTAAGAAAAATGAGATTGCGATTCAAGTGGCAGTAGAAAAACATACAAAATAACAGTCAGGATGTCAGTAATGGACACATTACACCCACCACACATGCTACTGACCCAGCAGATAGATCAACATATGCTGAGACTCTTAAAACAACCTGCCAAAATTCAAAACATCTCTTAGACATTTGCCTACAATAAAATCCTCAGCAACCCAAAAAGCAGTCTACCAGGACAGCACCCAAGAACACATACAGCTATGCCCTTTGGAGCCTGAACTTCAAAGTCCATAAGGAAAACCAACACACTACCCAATATTTTAATCATAGGAGACTCCTTTGTGAGACATACAGATGTCCTGCTCACCAGGCTGAATAAGGAAAAATTTCATGATCAGTTGTCTTTCAGGGGCCAGGATCTGCAAAATCACTAATGCACTTAAGTCATTAGACCTCAAGTACCAGTATAGCATACTCATAGTCCATGTGGGGATAATTGACTTGAGATGTATCTCCATGGACTATATGAAGAGAGACATTATGAAGCTCTAGGACTATATTTCCCTGGGTAGTTTGTGCCTAGTGTTGAGAAACATTCTCGCTTTACCAATACAATGCCACAATATGAACAAAAGGTAACTGATGTCAATAATTGTCTTTGTTTCTGGTGTCATTCCAAGCAGCTACAATATTTGTCTGCATGGGAGGATATGGCCTCATACCATGTTGCTTTGTCAAGGATGGTCTGCACCTGTTCCTTCTAAACTTTCAAATATTGGCTAAAACATTATCCTCTTCTCCCCCATAGAGCCCTTTTTAGGTAATGTCAAACTGACAAACCTTCCAGTGTAGCAAAACCAACCCAAGGGAATCTAAAGGTGTTACTCCTCAATGCCAGGAGCCCAAGCAAAAAACTCCAATCGCTCCAGGCTCACCTCACCATGGAAAATGTGGACATTTGTGCAGTTACTGAGACATGGTTTATTTAAACCCATGGAAAGCACCCTGGCAGTTCAGGGCTGCAATGCCTTCCAGACATTCATGCCAGTTACTGCACAGGCAGGGACCAAAGATGCCTAGACAAGAAAGTCTATATCAACAAACTCACCTCAAGACTAGTCAAACAGGATGACATGCTTGAGCTTCTGTATGTCCAGATTTCCAGAGGCAAAGTCCCATATCATATCCTTGCAAGCTATAGGTCACTCTCTATGACCCAAGTAACCCATAACTCATACTTGTACTAACTGGGAACCCTCACCATTCAACCAATACCATATTCATGGGTGATTTGAATGATCCCACTATAAAATGGGATGCAGGACTTTGTGAATGCCAGCACCTTGGACCAGATAGTCCATACACCTACTAGGGGTGCAAACATACCCAACCTTGTACTCAGTGGCATGGGAGAAAGCTGCACTCTTTCCCCGGCTTGATGTCCTCTCTGGTAAGGACAAACCACACTGCTGTATCCTTCATAAAGAAAGTCTCTGATCTTGGCTAACCCTGTAGGAACTTTAGGAACCATTCTAAGGCAAATTTCCTAAAACTAAGTGATGACCTGTCAAAATGTCAAGCCCCCAAACCCTAATAACACAGCTGCCTATGCATAATCATGTTAATAAATGCATAGAAATGTTGTGTCTACTACAAATAAGAGCAGAACTAACTCAAAAAACAAACTTCCCTGGAATAATCCAAATATACATACAATGTACAACAACAACAACAGCAGCAAAAAAAGTCATAGCCAAAATTAGGAAATGCTACACCCAGCATGATAAAAACACTCTCATCAATCTAAATAACTAAGAGGACAAGTTAAGTATGCTAAATTCAAATTTGTGGTTAAGATAGCCTCCCAGGCAAATGGCAACCACAAGTCTTTCTTTAGCTATGTCCAAAACCTCAAAGGCAGCACACATCAGTGGAAGAACTGATTGCAGAAGTAGCCTTCTACATGGAATGATGAGATATGGCAAATCTGCTGACCAACACATTCAGCTCCAATTTTACCCCCCATCCCCAGCTGCCCCTTAGGACATATCATCAAAAAACACCCCCAACTGTCACTAGGGAGTATGCCTTACACTCACTGTCTAAAGCCAAAGATATGTCATCAGTGGGTCCCAGGATGCTTCATAAATAGCATGAAAGTGACCTATCAGGACACTGGCATCACTGTTTAAGCATAGCCTCCAAACAGCCATTGTGCCACATGAATGGAAAACTGCAACGGTCATCCCTTTGCACAAGGGCAAGCCAGCAATGGACCCCATTAACTATAGAACTACAATTCTGACTAGTTTCATATGCAACGCCATGGAAAGCATTATCAAGAAAATGGTTAATAAGGACATGGAAGACCTTTAAACACTGGATACAACCTAGCATGTTTTTATCAATGGCAGATCATGGCTACTCATCTTGCAGGAATTTTTTGAGATAGTCACCAAGGCAATGGATGAATGCAAAATCAGAATCAGAAACAGAATCATATTTATTGGCCAACTAGGCACACATACAAGGAATGTGACTCTGGTTTTACTGACTCTCCAAGTATGAATTACATAAATGACATACATACAACTCTTAAGAACAAGGCAAAAAAGTAAATACACATATGCATATAGGTTCATAGGTAGGTACTAGGCTATCGGCCCAAGGGCCTTATTAAGCCTACCCAAAAAGTTTCCATGGCTTTCGCCACCCAAGAAAATTATTTTCCTGTGCCTCTGCCGAGCAGAGCTACAGAAGTGATCCCCGGGGTGAATTTCCTATTTCCCACCCACTCATCAAGATTTTTCTTGAAGAGTGCTAATGAGGAGCTCTGTTTGATATAGATGGGTAGCTTGTTCCAGAGTATGGGAAGTCTCTTGGACAGAAATCTATCCCCTCAGCATGTTCTGTTTATTGTGGTGACCAGGTTTAGGTCGCTAGAACGTGTAGCTCAGAGGGACTGAAATTTCTTTAGATGGAGCATGTCCAGCAGCTCTGGGTTGGACATAGCTTTGTATGTTAGGCAGAGATCACCTCGGAGTAGACGATCTGCGATGGAGTTAAAGCTGGAGTTTTTTGAGACAGTCAGCAAAGGGCAACTGTTTGAGGCCAGTAATCCTCTTTGTGAGGTATTTCTGTGGCCTTTCCAGTTGTTGCAGATGTCTTGTGAGGTACATACCAAAAGGGGAGTTGCACCCTATAATGGGACTAATGAGTGATTAGTAGAGGGGAACAATGACCTCTTTTTTCATGGATGAGAAACCTTTTGTGATGAGGTGTGACATGTAGAAGGATTTCCTGACTACTGTGGCGATGTGATTATCAAACAAGAGACTACTGTCCACCTGTGTCCCAAAGTCTCTTATCACACTTTCAGTGTTAAGTAGACTACCACCTATGTGGTAGCTCATGGGTACAGAGTTTTTACTAAAGGGGATGACAATGCACTTTTTGGAATTGAGCTTGAGGCCATGGCTCTGACACCAGGCATCTGTCTCAGTGAGGCCCTTTTGTAGGATGTCCACATCATTTAGGGATTTGATTATGGCTCCTAGTTTCCAGTCAACTGTGAAATTCATTGTGAGAGACCATCTGTGTTAGCCTGTAGTTCAGAGAAATAGATAGCAAACAGGAGAAGATCCAGGACTGAATCCTGTGGTATTCCACTTGTCACTGGTTTGAGGTCGGATTTGGAATCTGCAACTTTCATGGTGTGGGTTCTGTCAGTGAGCCAGTGGGCAACCTATCTTGTGACGTAAGGATGTATACCCAGTTTAGTGAGTTTATCTATAATTCCAGAGTGGGGGATGGTGTTTGTTGAAAGCCTTGGCGACGTCAATATAGGCTGTGTGAACCTCCTTACCTTCGTCTAGAGCTTTGGTGACTGCTTCAAAGAAATCTATCAGGTTTAGGAGACATGTTCTGTCTTTTACAAACCTGAATTGGGTGGGGTCCAGAGTTTGGAGGTTACCAATGTCTTTGTTTATAAGTTCCATGATGATACGTTCAATGGCTTTGAAGACCAGGCTGATCAGACTTATAGGGAGATAGTTCCCAGGGTCCATGGTGGCTCCCCCTTTGTGGAGTGGGATAACTGTTGCTCTGCTCCATTCAGTGGGCACAAAGCCTGAGATGAGGCTATGCTTGAACATGGTACTTAGGTGGGGAGCCAGTTCATTCTGGAGTCTGTGTAAAATGCAGCCTGGGATGTTGTCCAGTCCCATGGATGCTGTCTTCTTGGCTTTAGAGAGTGCATTTTTTACCTGCGTAGTTGTGATTACAGGGACTCTGCATTCTTCTGGTATAGATATGGGCCCATTAGGGAGTGAAAGGGGGTAAAGTTAGCACTGAACCTATCTGCCAGGATGTTGGCAATATCAGTTGGTTCTGTCAATTTCGTGCCTTTGTGCTGTAACTCAGAGCAGATCTGGGTGTTGCCATTGAGATTCTTAACATAGCTATAGAATGCTTTGTGGTTGTCCTTAAAATCAGTGGTGATTTTGTTTTTGTAACTAGCTTTGGAGGACTTTACGAGGGATCTCAGCTTCTTGCTGAGGCTGACTAGTGAGCTCCTCCAATAGTGGGATTTTACTTTCTTTTGCAACAGCTTCTTCCTTCTGTTGTAGAGTTTGTTTATGGCAGGGGACCACCAGACTGGCTTCCTTTTTTTGGAGGACAATGTCTTGGTTCTGTTAGGGATAGCTTGATCCATGCACTCGTGTAAGGGCTTATAGATTACATTTGTGTAGGATTCGGCGGTCATAACTGTATTGTCCACTTGCATGGGTGTCATGAAGTTTTCCACTTCTGTCTGAAGAAGAATGAAGTTAGCTTTGGAGAAAGTTTTTATGGTGGTTTCCTTAATAGGATGTGGGGATGGGATGTGGATATCTAGGGTGATTATCTTATGGTCGGATCTGACCAATGAGGAGTTGACCTCAGGTGTGGAACACTGGTCGCTCATGTTGGTAATGACTAGGTCTAGGATGTTGTTGCCCCTGGTGGGGGTGTGGATAAGTTGATCCAGGGCAATGGAATTTACAAATTCCAGAAAACGTTGAGCAAAGGAGTTGGTACATGAGTAGTTTTCCCAGTTAATGGTGGGGTAGTTGAAATCACCCATTATTAGGGTGTTTGTTTGGACCCTAATATTTTTCAGTATCTCAAGAAAGGAGGAGTGGGAATACTGGGGCATTGTGGGGATCTGTAGCAGGCTACAATTTAGATTGCAGTTTTGCCCAGAGTTAGTTGGACTTGCATAATCTCGGGTGGATTATGCTGAACAACTAGCCTGGAGGTGTGGATATCCTTAAAGAATATGGACATATCTCCACCTTTAGTATTTCGGTCCAGGTGAGATGGCCAAAAGGTGTGGTATGAATTATAGCCTGGTAATGCAGGGGTGCTCTCTGGAGCCTTGAACCAGGTCTCAGTCATTGCACAGATATTGATGTTCTCCATTTTAAGGAGTGCCTCGAGTGAGTACAATTTGAGGTTTAGACTACTAACACTGAGTAGTATTACCCTCAGTTTTTACTTTCCTGTACCTGTTACGGTAGTGAATTTGTTATTTGAACCTTGCCTAAAAAGGCCCTATAGGGGCGGCAGGAGCCTTGGCCAGTATCTGGAATCCCAGGAGCGACAAGTGCAAGCCATCTCTGGCAAAGCATCGTGGTCTGTCGACCATGTCATCCCAGGCAGACAGATACTGGATCCCCTTTGAATGACACCAGAAGCTTAGCCAATTGTTGAAGTCAGTCATTTTGTCCTTGTACTGCAGTATCATTCTGGATGATGGCAGAATGCTACTCAGGGCTAGGGTCATACCTGCCTGGGCTACAAGATCTGAGAGCTCTTCCATGTCTCTTTTCATGTAGTCCAGGGAGGTATGTCTCAAGTCGTTCACACCAAGTGCAACTCAGTACAAGAAATACTGAAAAAAACTCTGAAAGAACAAGTATTAACACATAACTAATATTGCGGAACCCTCAGAGGCTTGGGAAAAAGAATACCCAGCCTAGTAAGCTGAGTTAACCATTTATGAGCTTAATGGCCTGTGGAAAAAAATGTTCATATATCTGCTTGTTTTGGTGCATATTAATCTATAACGCCTGGCCGATGGTAATAGTTCAAAAAGATGATAGCCTGGATGTGAAGGGTCAGTGATGATTTTCCCCCTCTTTTTCATGACTCTGGAATAAGGGCAAACTAGCACCAATTATATTTTCAGCAGACATGACTATTCGATGTAAAGTATTTTTGTCATTTATTTATTTATTTCAGTTTGATGACCGGGGAAGTCCACTGGGCCTAAAAATAGCCTGTTTTCAGTGGAGAGCCAGGGAGAAAAGCTCCAGTAACAATGACAAACATATTAGCAAATACATATACAAAGCAAAGAAGTCATACAGCTTTATGCAGCATTCTACAGTAAAACATTTCTATATTCTACAATAATAATAACATCTAGCAACTGTACAGTGTAAGGGTCATTAACAGTGATTAGCCTAGTATACACCCATGAATCTATGAACTGAAATTTTACATTCCTCGATAATAGTAGTACAAATATAGCAACAGAACAGTCTAAGGGTCATTAACAGTGAATTACAACTGAGCACGAGAATTTGTTGGAAATAAACTGTTAACAAAATTTGGAGGTTAAGATGGAGTAGGAGGGCAAATTACGTGAGTGCAGAGATGATGCACAGAGTTAGAAGGTGGGTTTTAATATAGGAGGGTCCTGTGTGGGGAAGGAGCAAGGGAATTCCCACTTTGAAGATAGGTAGGAATGGAGAAGGGATTTAAAGTTAGAGTGGTTATGAGTATTTCTAAGGGAGGGAAGAAGAACGTTCCATAGTTTAGCTAATGAGCAGGATAGCAGAGAGTGTCAGGTGGTCGTAAAGGTTTGTAGATTTTGAGCAGGTTCTGATTTTCTGACCTAAGTCAGCGATTAGGAATGTAGGGGGATACGGAGGTGGA
>NC_056729.1:1813662196-1813672196 GCF_019279795.1 Protopterus annectens | reverse complement strand
ATAACATGCCAGACACACTTGTAATAGGTGACTCCATAGTCAGACACACTGACGTCCCGCTCACCAGATTGAACAAGGAAAAGGTCACAGTAAGCTGCCTGTCGGGAGCTAGAATCTGCCACATAACACAAACACTCAGGTCACTCCACAGCAAGTACAAATATGACTCTGTCATTGTACATGCCGGTGTGAACGACCTGAGACGTACCTCCCTGGACTATATGAAAAGAGACATAGAGGAGCTCTCTGATTATGTAGCCCAGGCCAGTATGACCCTGACCCTGAGCAGCATCTTACCCTCACCAAGAATGATGCCACAGTACAAAGACAAAATGATCAGTTTTAACAATTGGCTTAATTACTGGTGTCATTCTAAGGGGATCCAATGTCTGTCTGCTTGGGATGACATGCTTGACAAGCCATGCTGCTTCGCAAGGGATGGCTTGCACCTGTCACCCCTGGGCTTCCGGATATTGGCCAAGGCTCTTGCCACCCCCATAGTGCCTTTTTTAGGCAAGGCGCAAATAACAAACCTACCTCCCTAGAAAACACAAGTGGAAAAAAACTAAGGGTAATGCTGCTCAATGCCAGAAGTCTAAACTTCAAGATGCACGCCCTCGAAGCCCTCCTCAGTATGGAGAACATCGATGTCTGTGCAGTGACTGAAACCTGGTTCAAGGCTCCTGAGAGCACCCCAGCACTATCAGGTTTTACCTCATATCATGCTTTTTGGCCCCAAAACTTGGACCGAACCACAAAAGGAGGGGGAGTATCCATTTTCATCAAAGATACCCACACCTCCAGGTTAGTGGCAACGCATGAAGCATCGGAGACTATCCAGGTGCAACTAACCATAATCAAAACTGCCTTACAGTTTGTAGCATGCTACAGACCACCCTCTCAAACTCAGGAACCCCACACAGCCTTCCTGAAGACACTGGAGAGTATGAATGTCTCTCCAAATACCATCATTTTGGGAGACTTCAACTACCCAAACATAGACTGGGAACATTACTCAAGCCCCAACACCCTAGCCCAAAGGTTCTTAGAATTCATAAACTCAAATGCAATGGAACAACTAGTCACCATTCCCACAAGAGGAGACAATATACTAGACCTGATCATCACAAACATGGGGACAAAATGCTCCACACTGGAAGTATATCCCTCTTTGGTAAGATCAGACCATAAACTAATCTCACTGGAAATCCACATCCCGCCCCCACCCCCTGCACAAAAGACCACACTGAAGAACTTCTCAAAAGCCAACTTCACACTTCTTAAGACTGAAGTGGTATCCTTCAAGGCCCCTGGGCCAGTGGAAACCACAACCCACACTGCTGAATCCTTTGCAAATGCCTTCTATGGGCACCTTCAAGAATGCATGGATCATGCAATCCCAAATAAAACCAAGACCCATTCCCCCAAAGGCAGGCACCCGGTCTGGTGGACCCCAGCCATAAACAAACTTTACAACAGGAGGAGGAAGCTACTACATGACAGAGCAAAATCCCTAAAAGGGAAGGCATCTCTGATCAATACTAGCAAAAAACTACGATCACTCATAAAATCATCCAAGGCCAACTTTGAGAGAAAAATCGCAAAAGACACAAAAGACAATCACAAGGCCTTCTTTAGCTATGTTAGAAACCTGGGTGGAAACTCCCAGATATGCTCAGTTAGTCCAAAATGACACAAAATACACTGAACCCACTGCCATTGCCAACATTCTGGCAGACAGGTTCAGTGCAAATTCCCCCCCCCCCCCCAAAGGAGAAATAACTATCCCAGCAGAGTGTAGCCTCCCTAACATCTCAGATGCCCAGGTGAGAGCCGCCCTCTCTAAAGCTAAAAACACAGCATCAATGGGACAGGATGGTGTCCCGGGCTGTGTGCTACATGAACTCCAAGAGGAACTAAACCCACACATAAGGCTGCTGTTTAATCTTAGCCTTACTACAGGATACGTACCCAAAGAGTGGCGTACGGCAACAGTGGTCCCACTTCACAAAGGCGGTGCTTCAATGGACCCTGGAAATTACCGCCCCATAAGCTTGACGAGCCTGGTCTGCAAAGCTATGGAGTGGATCATTATGGAACTCATAAACAAAGACATTGGGGACCTACAGACATTGGATCCTACCCAATTTGGCTTTGTCAAGGGCAGATCCTGCCTTTTGAACTTGGTCGACTTTTTTGAAACAGTCACTAAGGCCATTGATGAGGGTAAGGCAGTTCACACAGCCTACCTTGACCTTGCAAATGCCTTTGACACAGTACCCCACTCGGGCATCATAGACAAACTCACCAGCTTAAATGTAAACCCATATGTCACAAGATGGGTTGCAAACTGGCTCAAGGACAGAACCCACAGGGTCAGAGTTGCTGGAGCTATGTCAGACTCTAAGCCAGTCACAAGTGGTGTCCCACAGGGCTCAGTCCTGGGACCCCTCTTGTTCGGCATTTATTTTTCCGAGGTACAGGCAAACATAGGAGGATTGTGGCTGACAAAGTTCGCAGATGACTGCAAACTGGGCGCCATAATTGATACTCCAGCGGACACAAACATCCTTCAGAGAGGCCTCATAGAAATTAATAATTGGTGCCAGAGCCATGGCCTTAAGCTGAATGCCAAAAAATGTATAGTCATACCCTTTGGGAAAAACAAGGTACCGACAAATTACCACATAGGTGGTAATCCATTAAGTACGGAAGAGGTAATCAGGGACCTAGGGACCCAGGTTGACAGTAACCTCTCATTTGACACTCACATTGCCAAAGTGGTTAGGAAGACCTGTATTGCCCACCTTATCATGAAGGGTTTCACATCTAGATAAAGAGAGGTCATTGTGCCCCTGTACTCTTCTCTTATCAGGCCAATGATTGAGTACAATGCCCCATTTGGGATGTATCTCACCCGACACCTGCAGCAGTTGGAAAGACCCCAAAAGTTCCTCACCAAGAGGATAAAGGGTTTTAAACATATGTCATATGCTGCCCGACTGAAAAAACTCCAGCTCTATTCAGTTGCATACCGCCTACTCAGAGGTGATCTGTGCCTGACATACAAGGCCATGTCCAATCCGGAATTAATGGATATGCTCCACCTCAGAAAATCCAAATCCATCAGAGCCACGAGAACAAGAGACTTAAACCTCAACACAGAGATAAATAGGACGTGCTGGAGGGACAGATTCATAACCCAGAGGCTGCCTACACTCTGGAACAGAATCCCAGTCCATGTTAGGCAGAGTCCCTCACTGACTCTATTCAAGAGAAATCTCGACGAGTGGATGGGAGATCATAGGTTTACCCCGGGGGTCATCTCTGTGTCACTACTAGACAGAGGCACAGTAAACTAAACCCTAAAAGGGCGTAGTATTCTCATCCTAAGGGGTGGTGAAAGCCACACACACTCTGGCTAGGCTTATAAGTGCCCTAGGGCAGATAGCCTAGTACGAACCTATGAACCTATGAGCACGAAACAAGTCCCTGACATATATGTACATATATAAAATTATATTTTATGTAAAATGTAATGAAATGGGCCATGTATTTTGAAGAAATGTGAGATAAAAAAAAAAAATCTCAGATGTGCCTATAGCTGAGCTACAGTCTAACAAGTTGAGGATATATGCTTGTAGGTGAGCAGTGTTTTAACAGGTGTAAAATGAGTGCCCGTAGGTGAGCAGTGTTTTAACAGGTGTAAAATGAGTGCCCGTAGGTGAGCAGTGTTTTAACAGGTGTAAAATGAGTGCCCGTAGGTGAGCAGTGTTTTAACAGGTGTAAAATGAGTGCCCGTGGGTGAGCAGTGGTTTAACAGGTCTAAAATGAGTGCCTGGGGTTGAGCAGCATTTTAACACACTGAAACCGTGTGCCCGTAGTTGAGCTGAGCGTAATATGCGTGCTGATAGCCAAACAACATGTAAACCAGCGTAACCCATTTGCGCGGAGCTGCGCATCACGCCAACAAGCTATCCGGCGGGCAACGTTGAGCAAGCTGTATCAAAACTGCCTTTACACAGACACAACTCCTAGCCTGTGTAGACAGTCATAAAATAAAAAATGCAATGGCCAGGCTCGAACTCAGGATACCAAGCACCATAGTCAAAATACTGAACCACTAAGCCATGACAGTTGCACTTAGAAATGCAGTAATAGCATGCATATAGGAATGAATAGAAAGAGGAGCATGACAAAGCAGGTTTTGTGAAGCTGATACAATTCCAAAATGGCCAATCACAGATAAGTGCGGGAAAAACGGCATATATAAGCCCTATAGGCGGGAATACACAGCATAACCAATTGTGGAACCGACTTGCAGCCAGGATGTCAGGTGTAGGAGAGGGTAGTTGCTTCTGAGCACCGAGGTGGGGCGTTGAGGAGTCCAAATATATGGTTTGGCTCCTCGCCCATGATCATGAGGCCCAACTCATGCAGGGCCAAGTCCTGTGGGGAGCATATAGGGCTGAGGCGTGGGACCGGTTGGCACATGATCTCACCAGTGCCACAGGAATACCAAGGACTGGTGAACAGGTCCGTCACCACCATGCGGACCTGAAGAGACAGAAGCAGGACCAACTGAACCGTTGGATCCAGGAGGCCCGGTAAATGCCCAACGCCCCACTACTGAGTAAGTTACATGTAATTATTTATGTAAGAAATTAACCTAGCTGATATTATGGAGATGTGCATTCCAATATTACTTCATTTATATTACAGCTGCAGGTGTCCGTTCCATGAACCGTCGTGCCTATGCTGATAGGCTGGTGCAGTTGCGCCACCAGGCAGGTCAGTAATTCTCTCCCTGTAACTGTAAAAAAATATATAAGTATGACAGTTAGCAAAATAGTGCAGTGTAGTCACTAATAATAAAATGTGCATGTAACAGTGTAAGAGAGTTTGCAAGTATTGCTTGATTACAAAAGTGTGATGCAGCCTGTAATCCAAACATAAAAATGAAACAAGTCTGAAATAAAGATGTCCCACCCGTAATATAATAGTACATAATCTGCAGCAGGCTGAAAAGTACAGCTGCAGAAGCTGAGTAAAACACATGTGTGAAATATATCCCTGTTGAAATTCTGAAACATGACATAAGTGAGACTGTTGGAAAGGATTGTTATAACTAAAGGTAAAACATGTCAATAAAGCATAGAATGAAGTACCATCCTGAATTGGAAAAATAAAACAAGTGAGAGAGTGTGAGAAAGAGGTATGAAATAAAGTAGTAATAACACCTGAATAAAGTATACTGCAGTCAGTACAGAATGAAATGAATGTGACAGGCAGAACCAAACAGCAACATGTATTGAAAAAAGTACTGAAGCTGGAATGTGTGTCCCAAAATCTGGATATGTTGCTCTCAGTTTGCAATATGCAGATAGTATGGTTGTCTGAAATACCAAACATCCACAGTTGTCTAAAGCCATATAAAGCAAATGTAGCAGGATAATGTAGCTGAACAGAGCCAGATATGAATGTGTATGGATAAATATGAAATGTATATTGATGTAGCGGTAACATTCCTATCACCAACCTGAAGTAGTTATCACATTGGAAACTGTAGGCAGACCTGTAGTGTGTATATATCTGCAGGTAGTAGAAATGAACAGCATATGTATAGGTATTTGAAGTTGTCAATTAAATATTTCTTCACCCTACCCTATAACCACAAATAATCCATTCCACGTGAAATGGGTATGTGCAATCACAATTAACACCCCTGGACATTTGTCCTGTTGGTTCATACATATTTGCATGTACGTTGATGCATGTGCCCTGTTCATACATCCAAACCTGATGGCCTGTTGCCATCAATCAACCTTGCATGTTGTTGGATTGTGTATTGCTGTTCAAAGTATGCATGTGTTATGCTTGCTGTTCAATGGCTTGAATTTATGGGTGTTTGGTTAATGGGAATACTAATGCATGCTGTTACAACTAATTGTGAATGGTATTGTACATTACTAACCCAAACTGTCATAACATAATGCAAAACATAGGACGAAAGGGAAGGTGGGTTCCAGAGGACCCACCTCTCCCACCTCAGCTGGTGAGTGCACCTGGCAGTAGTGCCCAGGCCGGACCCTCCTCCGGTGGCCCTGTGCCACCTGCAGGTGGAAGCACTGCAGGGGATGGGGCTTGTCCCCCCTCTGCAAGAGTGGCCAGAGGAGAACATCCACTCACCCTCCGTAGTGTCCGAACTGTGGTGCGTAGGGAGATCCGGCATGCTGTGCTTGGGCCCCTACGCCAGCTTGAGGCACGGGTGGCACAACTTATGGGCGTGCCTGCTGCCTGGCCTACACAGCCCCCAGCACAGCCCCATCCTGGGCAGTGAAGGCACAGTGGCAACTGCCCATGGGTGGGGATCTCAGTTCCACTGTTGCCATCTGTGGGCTCATGGGCTCGAGATATCCAAACATCCATCCCCGTCAATTGTGTAACTCCCCCCACATGTGTCATACACCACCCCTGTATGCATCTTGTTTGTCTTGTCTGTTAACCTCCCCTACCTACCTCCCCAGCTATACCGACTTCCTGTACCTGACATACCACTCCCACCTGAAAAAAAAATGGGCACTCTGTACCCACAAAAAAATTATGCCCCATACATAGCCGCCCATTTTGCACACATGTCTGCTGGACATGTAAACTGGCAATTACAATTGGTTGTACAACAAATATTATTGGGGTGGAAGGTTTCAAATTTCACACCAAATTACAAACATATGCACAGCTGTTGCTGATGAAGAAATGGGCAGCTATGGGCCTTTCCTACATCCCTCCTGCAAAACCCAAGCTTGTTTTCCTACTGTCCTACCCTCTTTGTGCCCCCTTTTTCACCACTTTCCTATCTCCCCATTTTCTTTTCTTTAAAAGAAAATAGCACAGGTGTGCGTGAGAGTAAGCACTTTTAAGCAGTAGTAAGCGGGTGTGCGCGAAGCTAAGTGGCAGTGCGTATGCGTGAGCTCCGCGCAAACCAGCACTAACCCACTTACAACTGCTTAAAAGTGCCTTAGTCACTCTGAATGACAAGGCCTGTAGTTTTCTCAGCAGCAAAATAAAATACCTCCCTCAGTCTCGAGCCCAGGACCTTGGAAACACTAGTCTGCATGACTTACCACTAAGCCATGACTGCTATACAAGATCATTGTGCTGAAAGAAATATATCATAAAATAGTAGGAAGTAATGTAAAGGGAATATAGCAAGTGTAGTACACAAAGCATGTCATGTATATTTACTGTCAAATCTAGTGGATTTGTAAAATAGTACTGTGTGCTGAGAAACAGTCATGCTAGTTGGTAGCTACTAGGTAATAATGTCACAGTAGCATCTGGCAAGACACATACATACTCAGAGCAGGATAAACACTGCCATAGTTGAATAGTTAAGAGATCAGACATAGCAACTGTGACTGAGTTACAGGGATGTCCCTGATGTGAAAACAAATGTCAACTGTGCCCCACTGACACCCTGTCAAATGTACTAACAGTAGGCAGAAAGGTGTAACTACACATGCAATGGTAACTATGACTGACTGAAGGTATGCACCACCTGCACGGCACAAATGGTGTACTAATACATATGCTTGAAATAACCCACAGTCACAACTGCAGAGTATCAGAATATGTCATTGGAGTAACCCACTGCTATGTACCATTCCATGAGGCTGATGAAAGATGCACTGGAGTATCTGAGGCCTGCTCAGCAGCATGATCAAATACCCCTGTAAGTGTCAGGGCCCACACCATGGCCAGGCCATACTGCATGCAGTAACACCCTACCACAACAAACACATAGGGAATTGCTGGCCAAACAGATTTAGCAAGCATTACAAGCTGTGAATGTAAATGGAAAATAGGAAAGCCATAGCAACACATTACAGGAAAGACACCTAGCAGGCATACAACGAGTGAATGTAAAGGCCAAATATTGAAGCCATAGCAACAGATTGCAAGAGCCACTGCTATATACCAGTTACACCACAATCCCCACAGGACAGCACACACACCCATATACACAGTATTACTAGTCGTAGGTGTCAGTTTACATACACATGGAGAACAGGACACTGGAGGAAGGAATACTCAGCTTACAGAACAACATGCATTGCAGTGTCAACAACACAGCCTGAAATATGAGAGACATACCAACCCTTACACTCACAGAACAGTGTCCACAGCAAACCAGCATGGTCCCCACCCTGATAATCTGAAAGGGCTACGCCTACCTAACAGACCTTTTTATAGCACAGTCCTGTAATCACAGTGAGAACTGCAATCACTACACAACAGGCTGCATGCAATTAGTAAATGCTGGCTAACAATTGGTGCATAGGCCATCACATGGACATGTGCAGATACCCTCTGAAAGCATCCTGTACTCCCAGTCCACACATGCAATACTGTCATTGCACCTGCTGGAGGTAGAGAGAGAGAGAAGAAAGAAAGAAAGAAAGAAAGAAAGAAAGAAAGAAAGAAAGAAAGAAAGAAAGAAAGAAAGAAAGAAAGAAAGAAAGAGAAAGAAAAAAAAACCTGAAACAACAAAGCAAAGAGGCTGACAGCAGGCCAAGCTACTGCAAGCCTACACAAACAGCTACAACAAACACATGTAATGTGAAGTACTACTATAAAACTCTACATACTGTGAACCCTCCAGATGTGTTATTGGTCTGTATCTATGTATATGAGGAAGTGCATAGGGCCGGGGACATACTGCAACTGTCACTGAAGGCTCCACATACATATGTATGTGACGGTAGCTATGTGCACATAGCAATGAAGGTTGTAGTGCAATGTACAAATAGGTGGTACAGTAATGGGTGTTCAGCAGTACGTTACTGTGTGTATACATATGTGGAACTAAAAAGGAGTATATATATATATATATATATATATATATATATATATATATATATATATGCATATGTGTATACATAGATAGAGAGGGATGTAGAAATACATAGACATATATAGTTTCACAGTGTCATAGTTTAGTACTAGGCTATCTGCAGACAGTGTATAGAATATATTTAGAAACTTGCGCCTCTGTATAGTACTGACACAGTGAAGACCCCCCCTACATAATAGCATTAGTTTACTGTGCCTCTGTCTAGTAGTGACACAGAGAATACCCCTGCTGTAAACCTATGATCTCCCATCCACTTGTCAAGAATGCACATGAAGAGTGTCAGTGAGGGTCGCTGCCTAACATGAACTGGTATCCTGCTCCACAGTATGGGAAGCCTCTTAGTGATGGATCTGTCCCTACAGTATGTCCTATTCATATGTGTGCTGAGGTTTAAATCCGTAGCTGTCGTGCTTCTGATGGATTTGGATTGTATGAGGTGGAACATATCCATCACTACCAGATTGGACATGGCCTATTACATCAGGCACAGATCACCCCTATGTAAGCAGTATGCTATGGAATAGAGCATGAGTTACGTTAGTCTGGCAGCATATGACAGTTGTTGCAGACCCTGATCCTCCTGGTGATGTACTCATGGGGTCCCCCTAGCTGTTGCAAGTGCCAGGTGAGGTACATACCAAATGGGGCATAGTACACAGTCATGGACCTGATAAGAGAGGAGTATAGGGGTACAATGACCCCTTTTGATGTGGATGTGAATCCCTTCATGATAAGGTGGGCAAGGTAGGAAGTCCATCCAACCACTTTGGCAACGTGGGTGTCAAATGAGAGGTCAGCATTGCACAGTGTCACCAGGTCTCCGATTACTTTGTCTGTACTCAGTGGGTTATTGTCTATGTGATAATATGTAGGTACCTTGTCCGTCCAAAAGGGTATGAGTATACATTACGTGGCATGCAGTGTCAGGCCATGACTCCAGCACCAGTTGTTGGTGTCCATGAGGCCTGTCAGTAGGATGTATGTGTCAGCAGGTGTATTGCCTATGGCGCCCAGTATGCAGTCATCTTTGAACATTGTCAGCCACTACCCTCCCATGTCTGCTTCCACATCTGAGAATGATATGCG
>NC_056729.1:1813474823-1813661696 GCF_019279795.1 Protopterus annectens | reverse complement strand
AACATGAACTGGGATCCTGTTCCACAGTATGGGAAGCCTCTTAGTGATGGATCTGTCCCTACAGTATGTCCTATTCATATGTGTGCTGAGGTTTAAATCCGTAGCTGTCGTGCTTCTGATGGATTTGGATTGTATGAGGTGGAACATATCCATCACTACCAGATTGGACATGGCCTATTACATCAGGCACAGATCACCCCTATGTAAGCAGTATGCTATGGAATAGAGCATGAGTTACGTTAGTCTGGCAGCATATGACAGTTGTTGCAGACCCTGATCCTCCTGGTGATGTACTCATGGGGTCCCCCTAGCTGTTGTAAGTGCCAGGTGAGGTACATACCAAATGGGGCATAGTACACAGTCATGGGCCTGATAATGGAGGAGTATAGGGGTACAATAAACCCTTTTGATGTGGATGTGAATCATCATGATGAGGTGGGCAAGGTAGGAAGTCCATCCAACCACTTTGGCAACGTGGGTGTCAAATGAGAGGTCAGCATTGCACAGTGTCACCAGGTCTCCGATTACTTTGTCTGTACTCAGTGGGTTATTGTCTATGTGATAATATGTAGGTACCTTGTCCGTCCAAAAGGGTATGAGTATACATTACGTGGCATGCAGTGTCAGGCCATGACTCCAGCACCAGTTGTTGGTGTCCATGAGGCCTGTCAGTAGGATGTATGTGTCAGCAGGTGTATTGCCTATGGCGCCCAGTATGCAGTCATCTTTGAACATTGTCAGCCACTACCCTCCCATGTCTGCTTCCACATCTGAGAATGATATGCCGAACATGAGCAGTCCCAGGACAGAGCCCTGTGGGACACCACATGTGACTGGCTCTGAGTCTGACATGGCACCAGTGAGGTTGACTATAGGGTTTCTATCCGTTAGCCGGATTGCAACCCATCATGTGACATATGGATTTACATTTCAGCTGTTGATCATGTCTATGATGGCAGAGTGCAGTATTGTGTCGAATGTAGTAGGCAAGTCCAGGTAGGCTCTATGGACCACTGTGCCCTCAGCAATGGCTCTAGTGACTGATTTGAAAAGCTCAACCAGGTTCATAAGGCAGGATCTGCCCTCTACAAAGCCAAACTGGGTGGGATCAAGTGTCTAAGTCCCCAATGTCTCTGTGTATGGGTACCATAATTATCCTTTCCATAGTGTTGCAGACCAGGCTGGTTAAGCTTATGGGGCAGTAGTTACCAGGGTCTGTAGAGGTGCCTCCTGTGTGGAGTGGGACTACTGTTGCTGCATGCCAGTGTCCAGGTACATATGCTGTAGTAAAGCTATGGCTGAATAGCATGTAATGTGCATGTGTAGCTCCTCTTGCAGTTCACGTAGCATGCAACCTGCAATACTGTTGGGTGCCATTGATGCTGTGTTTACAGCTCCGCTGAGGGTGGTTCCCAGCTGGACATCTGAGATGACAGGGAGGTTACAGTCAGCTGGGATAAGTAATTACACATGTGTGGGTGAGGGAGGGGAGAAACCTGCACTGAACCTGTCTGCCAGACTGTTGGCATTATCTGTGTGTTCAGTGTAGCGTATGTCACTGTGAACTAACTGTGAACACAACTGAGGGTTCCCGCCCAGGTGTGTAACATAGCAGAGGAAGGCCTTGTGGTTATCTGTAGTGACCATAGTGATGTCCCTCTAATTGTTGGCCTTGCATGTTTGTACAACAAAACGTATCTTTCTACTAATGCTGATCAGAGATGCCATAGCTCTATGGAAGTATGCTCTGCCGTGCAGTAGCTACCTTCTGTTGTTATACAATTTGTTCAATGCTGGGGTCCACCAGACAGGACGCCTGCCCTTGGTGGAGAGGGTCATGGTTTTATTTGTGATTGCATGATCCATGCATTCTTGGAGATGTCTGTAGAAGCATATGTGAAAGTGTCTGCATTGTGGGAAGTGGATTACACTGGCCCAGTGGGCATTAAGGATACCAACTCAGTTATAAGACGTGTAAAGTCGGCATGTGAGAGGTTTCCCACTGTAGTCTTCTGTGTTGTGGGGGAGGTGGGATATGTATATCCAGGGGGATTAGTCTGTGGTCAGATGTGACTAGTGAGGGATATACTTCCAGTGTGTAGCACATTGTCCCCATGTTTGTGATGATCAGGTCTAGTATATTATCTCCTGTTGTGGGAGAGGTGACTAGCTGTTCCATTGCATTTGACATAGTGAATTCCGGGAACCTTTGGGCTAGGGTGTTTGGGGTAGAATAGTGCACCCAGTGTATGTTAGGGTAGTCACAGTATCCCAATATGATGGTGTGTGGTGGGACATTCATATCCTCCAATGTCTACAGGAAGGCTGACTGTGATCCCTGAGATTGGGAGGGTGGTCTGTAACATGCTACCAGTTGTATAGCAGGTTTGCCTACGAACATCTGCACCTGGATGGTCTGTGATGCTTCATGTGTTGCCACTAACCTGGAGGTGTGTGTGTCCTCCATGAATATGGACATACCCCCTCCCTTTTTGTTTTGTCCCGAGTCCTGGAGCCAAAACGCATGATAAGGGGTATAGCCTGGTACCGCTGGTGTGCTCTCAGGAGCCTTGAACCAGGTTCTTACTTACTGCACAGACATCGAGATTGGTAGAATATGTACGTACAGATATATGTAATACACACATACATATATATATATCTGTAGAGACATATATATACAGATAGATCTGACTGACAACAGATATGTCTGTATATGACTATCTCTCACTCTCTGTCCCACCCCCTCACACTCACACTCACCCTGTGTCTCTCTCTCACTCGCTTCCCCTCTCTCCCCACATCTATATGTATATATCTACATCTATATATACATATTATATATACATATATACAAACAGATATATATCCATATACAGATATAAATATATCAATATATGTATACATATATATATATATATATATATATACATATATAGACTATGTGAGGCACATGTGTGCAGATGTCTTGCAGCAGGTGCCGGTTGTCACAGGCATGGAGTGAACACCAGTGTGGATACTGGAGTACCATACCCCATTCAAAAACACTGACACCAGTAACCACCACATATGTACATGCCTGCCCACCACTGCATGTGTCAGGGGGGAGCAGGGTCAACAAGTGTACAATAGGCTCCACATCAATATACACAGTGGCACATTAGTCCTGTAATACCTGTACATGGAATGTGTCAGCGGACATGGTGTGTCAGCTATGGACATGTAGGTCACTGTACCCCTCCACACCCCACAATGTCCTACACGGTATGTACCACCCATGACAGCTACAGATATGGAGAAGGACACAGACATATGCAAGTAACTGTGTCAATGCACTCAAACACCACAGAGTGCACACAGACTACCTACATAGAGGTTACCACTGCTGGATATACATAGTTCGGTCACACCCATGACAGTTGTCTACCAACCATGGTAACACCTCCAACATCCACAACACAAATTACCTATGTCTGTCGTCCTTGTCACTGCAGTATAGAGCACATGGTGGAGGTACAGGACCCTACCCACAGATATGACATACCCTGTAGTAGACCACACAGAATTAAGAAGCAAGGCTCCCCTGAGTAGATGTCAGACATACCCCTGCTGTATGTAATGCTGATAGGTAATATGCCATATGAGTCACCCTGTTTAACTGTTTGTAAGGAGCAGGTATGATCATAACACATGTGTTACAAGGGGCAGGGTAGCATAACAGTATGCTGCTGTACACCCAGGGCCAAAAGCACACTACCTACCTAGGACACAATGCACACCCATGGACACATTGCAAATGGAATATGTGAGGTGGAATGAGTGTGCTAGTGACTGGGTGCATGTTGTGCACTGGTGTGATTGTTCACCATGACTGCTTGTCTGTCATGGTAGTGTGTGTCCTTGGTGTGAGGCCAGAGACAGGTGTGTGAGGTATTGTGATCAACACATACTACATTGCCATATGTTGTTCTGTGTTACCCTGTATGTCACTGTGGTGTAGGTAGGGTTATGGCAAGTAAGAGTAGTGTGCATTACCAGTGAAATATGTAACGTGCATTGTGTGCAGTGCATGTGCTGATAATGTTCCCCATACAGTACCTTGATACAAACCCCCAGTGTGAGGTTGTGCATTGGACCTGAACCAGTGTGCTGACTGCTGCAGTATACTAGTCTGTCGTATGGAGTGTGCCAGGTACTGTTGCACAGTTGTCGGATGAGCACTGATATCTGGTCATTTACATGTGTATCCCCCAATAGACAGACAGATGCTATATATGGGGGTTAAGTTATATCACTACAGTTGAGTATTATGTGTTTTATGTGTGCTATAGTTTGCTGACAGATATTGCTGACATATTTTCCTTCTCCTTTTCAGGGCTATGGTTCACCAGCGAAACCCTGTGTACTCCGCTGCAGAGGAGGAAGAGATACACCAGAGCCTGGTGAGGTATTTCGCAATACTCTTTTCCCGCACCACCCAGAACCAGCAGGAGCAGGCTGCACTGTGGCAAGACCTGGTCTGTCGGGTAAATGACATAGGCACACATAACCGGACATATGAGCAGGTACGCCATCACTGCAGTGATTTAATTAGAAATGTCCATCAGAGTGCATCAGATATCCACAGGAAGCAGCTTGCCACAGGTGGTGGGGTGGCTAGACATCTTCCCCTCACCAGACTGGAGGGACTACTCCTGAGTGTTGTGGCTCCAGCACAGCAGCAACAACAACAGCATACATGTGTAATGATGGAGGCTGGAGCCACAGAGCAGCAGGACACAGAGCGTGCAGGTAACATGCCATGTGTATAGTTGACCATTCTGTACACTGTTAGGTTTTGCATGTGTGAGGTGTGTCCTCGTTTTGTAGCTGTAATCTTGGTAATTAATGTGCATTAGTGATAACCTCATTATCTGCAGTATACCTGTGGAAGCTAACTGTTGCACTACTGAACTGTATCATGCCCACAGTATCAATGGCACAGTTGTGCCCACTGACGATAAATGTCTCTTTTCTGCAGGTCCCTCTGGTGTAACAGCAAGGCAGCCTATCCATGCTGGTGAGTGTGTATTACCATTACCTTCAATACTCTGTATACTAATAGTAATAATAGGCTAAAGCAGTAGTGCTATGTGTTTGATTGCAGGTGTGTTTGTGTCTGTGGGTTGATATCTCATATACTGAGGTGTGTGCATCAGTGGTGGCATTGTGTACACATTGTAAACTGTGTTTCCTGTCTTACTCCCACAGGTTTTGGTGCTGCTCTGGTGTCGTGCAGCAGGGAACCTGAATCAGCTGCTGTGGATAGTGATAATGATGATACCTGTGTAATGGCACAGGTAGGTGTGCCAGGGTCCGTCATTGGTCAGCCAATTGACACTACACAGCTGTCGACCCCATCAATGTGCACAGTCATCCTGCCAATACATCCTTTGTCATCAATGTCCCTAGGTGATGGACAGGATACAGTGCGCATTGACCAGGGTAATGTGGTACCGGTGGCACATGCATCCCCACACTGCAGCCATGGCCAGGGCCCTGACATGGTACCACACAGGCAGACATCCATCGGTTCTCGTGGGAGCATCCGTGGGTGTACCACCCCTGTCAGAAGTGCCCACAGAGGTCTTTCAACCCCAGCTATGTTTCAGGCTGTAATGCAGGCACAGTCCCGTATGGAACGGTACACCAGACATGGTCTGAGGGGAGCTGAGAGAATGTCGCACAGCCATGAGTGACAGTATACATGATGTTGCGGCTGCCATCCGCAACTTCACCGAGATCATTAACAGACGTTGGGGGGGACATTAGATCTGTTCCACAACTAAATGTCCATGAGCCAGGGCAATGGTGGACGGTTGAGGTGTCGACATGGCCGTATGCCAGCAACAGCAGCAGCTGGCAGCTGTCACGGACGACAACAGGGCCGTGGCTGCTCACATAGTGCCAGCAGCAGCACCAGCAATGCTGAGTCTGTGCTGTCATCGGACCGCCCCAGGAGACCACATTCACATGGCGCTGGACAGTCCCAACAGGGACCTGCCTCCAGTCAACAAACACCTGCTTCTGATGACAGTACCCAGTCTGGCTTAGTACCTGATACGGTCCATAGCACCCCTGCCAGGCACAGGTACCGTGTCCGTGGCCACAGACAGTGATCTGTATGACCTGGCAGGTAGAGTCTGTGGCTGTCCACAAACACCTGTATATGGCAGCCATGAGGTGGGACTGTGTGCATTCATACAAACATGCAAAGTGATAACACCTAGGGCTACCGCATACACGCACACACTGCATCAACATTGCCCCATCTTGTACTGCTGTCCCTCACCAACACACACACAGACATGTCAATTGGTTGTATCAGTGGCAGACTCAGGCATACCAGGTACACACCCTGTACATATGATGAAACTGTGCCACCTCCTGCAATCTGTAAAATCAGTGCAGGAACAGGTTAACATGGTGCTGATGCACAAGGTGACTACATAGACATATTGTAATAGTATGATGTTGACAACAGTACAGTGTAATGATAGCATTGTGGGTATATACCAGCATGCCTGATGCAGTTACAGTATGAATGTCATTGTATTGTTTTGTACACCTATAGTAATTACCACAGTGTTCTGTCTGCACATCTTTGCATACTGG
The DNA here is from genome assembly GCF_019279795.1 of Protopterus annectens. NCBI lineage: Eukaryota > Metazoa > Chordata > Ceratodontiformes > Protopteridae > Protopterus > Protopterus annectens. Next base: position 1,813,655,042 of record NC_056729.1, on the reverse strand, counting down.
TGGTGAGGCTGTGAAGGGATGGCCACCTACATAGGTAGCACAGGGGATACAACAATGTACATATTGATACTCAATGATGGCCATGTCAACTGCGAGTTGCATGCTGTCCACACACGACTCTGCAATGCAGATGTTCCAGGATGTTGATATCTGTGCAGTACTACACAACAGGTTCAAGGCTCACAAGAGCACACTAGCACTACAAGGTCACACCTCATACCATGCATAACAGTACCAAAATACAGAACTAACTATGACAGGAGGGAGAGTGTCCATACATGTCAAGGATACTGTGGTGCCAGGACAGGTAGCATACATCATACTAAGTCTGGAACTGCTGAGTGAGGGCTCAGTGTCTGTTATTTGACATGTGTATTATTACAGGTATGAGCACTTGGGTATCAGGCCAGTTATTCAACATTACGAAGGTACGTGGTCTATACACTTGTGGGGGGTGCAGCTGGACCCAGCCCGTCTGACCTGGGAATGTCTGGGTACTGGCTTAGAGTGCCTGCATATATGCACTGTTACATACTGGAAGTCGTACACCTTGTTTGTTGTAGCATAGTTTACATACAGGCCTGCTGACTGTAGGTTCATAGGTTCATAGGTTCATACTAGGCTATCTGCCCAAGGGCATTTATAAACCTAGCCCATGGTTATGTGGCTTTCGCCACCCCTTTAGTTTGAATAAAAACTATGCCTATCATTTTGCTGTGCCTCTGTCAAGCAGTGACACTGAAGTAATCCCTGGGGTATATATGCAATCTCCCATCCATTGGTCAAGATTCCTCTTGAACAAGGCCAGAGAGGTGCTCTGCCTCACATGTACCGGGATTTTGTTCCACAGCATAGGGAGTCTCTGGGTGATGAATCTGTCCCTCCAGCACGTTCTATTTATAACCGTGTCAAGGTTTAAGTCTCCCGCCCTTGTGGTTCTGAGGGATCTAGATTTTTTGAGGTGAAGCATATTCATCAAATCTGGGTTTGACATGGCCTTATATGTCAGGCACAGGTCACCTCTGAGCAAGCGGTATAAGACTGAATAGAGCTGGAGTTCTTTCAGTCAGGCAGCATAAGACATATTTTTGAGACCCTTTATCCTTTTGGTGAGGAACTTTTGGGGCCTTTCAAGCTGCAGCAGGTGTCTGGTCCGAATGGGGCATTGTACTCAATCATAGGTCTAATGAGTGATGAGTACAGGGGGACGATGACCTCCCTTGATCTAGATGTGAATCCCTTCATGATCAGGTGGGCGATATAGAAGGTTTTCCTAACTACTTTAGCAACATGAGTGTCAAACAAAAGGCTACTGTCAACCTGGGTCCCCAGATCCCTGATGACTTTTTCTGTGCTCAGTGGATTGCCACCTATATGGTAGCTAGGGGTAACCTTGTTTTTCCCGAAGGGTATGACTATGCATTTTTTAGCGTTTAACTTCAGGCCATGGCTCTGGCACCAGTTATCCGTTTCTGTGAGGCCCTTCTGGAGGATATCTGTGTCAGATGTGTTTTCGACTATGGCGCCTAGTTTGCAGTCATCTGCAAACTTTGTCAGCCATAACCCTCCTGTGTTTGCTTGTACTTCAGAAAAGTAGATGCCGAACAAGAGTGGACCCAGGACTGAGCCCTGTGGGACACCACTTGTGACAGGCAGTCTGACATGGCTCCAGCAACTCTGACCCTGTGGGTTCTGTCACTTAGCCAGTTTGCAACCCATCTTGTGATGTATGGGTTTACATTCAAGCTGATGAGTTTTTCATGATACCTGAGTGGGGTATTGTGTCAAGGCCTTTGCCAGGTCGAGGTAGGCTGTATGGACTGCCTTTCCTCATCAATGGCCTTGGTGACTGTCTCAAAAAGTCAACCAAGTTTAAGAGGCAGGATCTGCCTTTGACAAAGCCAAACTGGGTTGGATCCAAAGTCTGCAAGTTCCCTATGTCTTTATTTATGAGTTCCATTATGATCCTCTCCATGACTTTGCAGATAAGGCTTGTCAAGCTAATGGGGCGGTAATTTCCAGGGTCTGTGGAGGCACCGCCCTTATGAAGTGGGACCACAGTCACCGTGGCGCCACTCCTTGGGTAATGATCCTGAGGTGAGGCTAAGATTAAACAGCTGTCCTAACTGTGGGTTTAATTCCTCGTTGAGTTTGTGAAGCACACAGCCGGGGACACCATCCGGTCCCATGGATGCTGTGTTTTTTGCCTTAGTGAGGGCAGTTCTCATCTGGGCGTTGGAGATGTTTGGGGGGCTACAATCCTCTGGAATAGATATCTCTCCTTTTGGGGGGGAGGAGGGGAGGGGGGGAGAAGTTTGCACTGAACCTGTCAGCCAGTATGTTTGCCTGTTATGTTCCTGAAACACTGATTCCACCTGCAGTGCAGATATACAGTGCCTCTGTGGATCCCTAGTGACATCTGTGTTGCTTACTGTACTGATGTCCATGTGTCACTTGACAGAACGTCACTGTTTGTCCTGTTTGCATGTAGCTTGCCTGTAACACATTGCATATGACTTCCCTCACATTTGCTCAAGACAGCATTCATATATGCCAGCACTAACAAATCAGGAGCACTACACCCTCACATAGTCACCTTGAGTACCTTGTTCCCCATTGGCCCTATGTGTCGTTACTTAGTATGGGAGTCACAATGCTATGGTAGCATGTGCAAAGGTCACCTATCGATCTACTCTCAGGTCCAGTTGGTGAATCTGTGAGTCATGTGGCAATGTTACAGCTGTCTCATGTACACAGACAACCCTCTCCCCTTCCCAAACATGTACAACACATGTGAGAGATGCAACCACATAGTCAAACTGGGGGCTAAGTTCTGTTTACACAACACTGGCATTCCCTGTCAGGTGGGGTGGGATACTACAGTGAATACAGTACCAATCTCCCATAGACCTGCCACGACCACAATCCAAACACAGAAACACACAGGTACATTATTGGGCTCTCAGAATAGCATCCTGCCTGAGCAGCTGACACCTGCAAAGCAGACACAGAAGCAAACGTTACACCAGAGCAGAGCACATGCAACTCATAGCTCACAAAGCCTGTGTGCCAAACAGTCTCAGGCCATACGGCTAGACAACACACCTGCTACAGTTGTATGAGGTACCTCCATTGTCACGTACACAGTGGTCCTGCTCCCAGGCTGAACAAGGTGATGGTCATGCTCAGCTGCCCGTTGGGCACTATGATCCACCACATAACACAAGCAAAGCGGTCACTCCAAGGCATGTAGAAGTATGACTCAGTCATTGTCTGTGCCAGTGTGTATGACCTCTGATGCACCTCCCTGGACTACATGTTAGGGGACATAGAGGGGCTCTCTGAGCTTGTGGCACAGGCTGGTATGACCCTGGCCTTGAGTAGCATCTCACCCTCACCATGAATGCTGCCACAATATGTAGACAGGATCATCAGTTTCTGCAATTAACATATCTTTCAGTGACATCCAAAGGGGATCCAATGCCTGTCAGTGTGGGATTACATGCTGGACATGCCACATTGCTTTGCTTGGGACAGCTTGCACCTGTCACCCATGGGCTGGTGTATAATGGTAGAGGCTGTTGCTACACACATAGTGCCTTTGTATGCAAGGCTGACATTACATAGCCACCTACACAGGTATCACACGGGATGGGACACTAATAGCAATGCTACTCAACAGCAGCAGTGTAAACCTCAAGATGTATGCAGTGGAAACAGTCCTTAGCATGGGGTACAGCAATATCCGTGCAGTAACAGACTCCTGGTACAAGGCTCCCAGGTGCACACCATCAGTGCTAGGTCATTCCTGATACCATGCTTGTCATCCCCTACACATGCACCAATCCAGAACAGAGGGGTTGCATCCAAAGGCACCTCGGATACACACACCCCGAGGTTGGTGGCACTGCACAAAGCATCAGAGCCTCTCCATGTGCAACACACAGTGGGTTAGACTGCCTTCAGGTTCATAGTCTGGCACACACCACACTCCCATACCCAGGAAACCCACTTGGCCTTCCTGACAACACTGGGAATATGACGGTCTCTACACACACCATTATATGGTTGTACTGTGACTACCCAAACATACAGTGTGAACATTATTCTAGCTGCAAGACCCTATCTGAAGGGTTCTTATCATTCATTCCCTGCATTGCTATGGAACAACTTGCTACCACTCCCACAAGTGGTGACAACATGCTGCTCCTGTTCATCACCAACATGTGGACTATATGCTCCAGACCAATCATGTATCCCTTACTGGTGGAATGACATCATCTACAACCCACACTGTATAGTCACATACCACATGCAGCCCCTGCACAGAACACCACAGTCATACAGTTGTCTGATGCATATTCCATGTATTCACATGAGGCAGGCTTCGGACATGGGAACTCTTGCAGTTCACAGGTACATATGTGTAGATGGCACACACATACATCATGTGTGCATTGACATTACTGATATAATGTATGTCGTGCAATATTGGGAACAACACCCCACACACATGGACAAACTGTGTGACAAAAATACACATGGCATTTGTAGGATACAAACCCCTACCTAACTATGTTAGATCACTTGCGAGAGTCGCAGTAGCAGAGTGTACTATTTGCATTACTGGGAGGATTGTTTTCTCCTGCTGTACTTATAGGGTGCTGACATCATCAGTGTTTAGACAGTGGAATATGCAGCATGTGTTGTGTAGTCATAGTTGCCAAAAGGGACATTTTTCATACACATGGAATTGCACACACTACTTCCCCACACACAGGGCACTTGCAGGATTCAAACCCCTACCTAACTATGTTATGACTCTTGTGAGAGATGCATTAGCAGAGCATGCTATTTGCATTACTAGGGAGGTTTCTTTCTCCTGCTGTACTTATAGGGTGCTGACATCATCAGTGTTTAGACAGTGGAATATGCAGCATGTGTTGTGTAGTAATAGTTGCCAAAAGAGACATTTCTCATACACATGGAATTACACACACTACTCCCCCACACACAGGGCACTTGCAGGATTCAAACCCTTACTAAACTATGTTATAAAACTTGTGAGAGACGCATTAGCAGAGCGCGCTATTTGCATTATTAGGGGGATTGCTTTCTCCTGCTGTACTTATAGGGTGCTGACATCATCAGTGTTTAGACAATGGAATATGCAGCAAGTGTTGTGTAGTAATAGTTGCCAAAAGGGACACTTCTCATACACATGGAATTGCACACACTACTCCCCCACATACAGTCACACACACACTGGGTACTTGCAGGATTCAATCCCCTATCTAACTATGTTATGATTCTTGTGAGAGATGTATTAGCAGAGCGCACAATTTGTGTTACTGGGGGGATTGCTTTCTCCTGCTGTACTTATAGGGTGCTGACATCATCAACATGTGTTGTGTAGTAACAGTTGCCAAAAGGGACATTTCTCATATACATGGAATTGCACGCACTACTCCCCCACACACAGGGCACTTACAAGATTCAAACCCCTACCTAACTATGTTATGGCACTTGTCAGAGACACAGCAGCGGAGCGCGCTACTCACATTACTGGGTATATTTTTGCTCCTGATATATGTATAGTGTGCTGACATCATTATGGATGAAGAGGTATGTACATCTGTGACTATCCATCAGTACAGGGGAGAGCATATCTATGCATTAACTTTGCACAGGCGCAGTGGCCTACTGTACTGTGGAGGCAGACGCCAAAAACACTGTGGATAGCCTTCTGTATTCCCTAGGGACAACAGTCAGGTATTGCACTCTACGGCTATATGTTTACCTGTCAGATGCAAGTATCTGTTGCTCATATACTGTTTGTGGGTCTTTATTGCCATAGCCTTCCCTATTTCTATAAACAACGTGTGTACTGTGGGAGATGTTTGCATATGAGTGGGATCCAGTACTTTACTTATGTCTCTGTTGTAACTTCACTGTGTGCACTGGGCAGATGTCTGTATTGTGGGAGGTTCCTGTGTTAACACATAGAAATGCCAGATATGTGTGTGCAACTGCTGAACTGTGACATGGCCTAAGTGTGTGAGCATGCCAGGTTCGCAGTTTGTATGGCTTCTTGACTGCCACATCTCATTTATCTAAGTGTGCGAGCATGCCCAGTGTGACCTTTCCTTATGTTGGGATCTGTGGACCACCACATTTCTGTTTGTGTGTGGACGCCATCTATATATCACATGTACAGTTGAGTGTTGGACATCAGGTTGTGTTCTTACTGCCCAACTGCTGTGTGTCTGAACCTAACAGGCATTATGCTGTGCCTGCAGGGTTGCCATGGGATAGTTTGCATACAGTTGTCATCATCCTTTCCTGCTGACCAAACAGTTGTATTGTTGTATAGTGTACTGGTGCAGAACTTTCACTGTGGTGGACAGTATAATCGGTTTCAGTCCTATCACTGCTTGTAATGTTTATAGTGAGCACACCAGACTGGTCGAGGGCCAGTTGTGCAGATATGACCATGTTGCATTTTGTTCAGATATGGACAGCTTAGTACATGATTGTCCGACATTGTTAATGTATTCCACAACTTGTGTGGACAGTGACAAACAATGGCCATGTGCCCTAGTCCATTTGTAATGCTAGTCAGAGAGTGTTTGTCCTTCAACACACATTTACTGGTGTTTGCCATGACATACGTCACGGTTAGAGTGCTGTGCCTCTGTCTACCCATGACATACAGGTGATATCCAGGGTGCACCTACCATCTCCCATCCAGTCATCTTGATTCCTCTGGATGACAGTCACTGAGGGACTCCCTGGATATCCTGTAGTGGGAGTTTAGTTGTGAGTGGACTGAGCTTCTGGGTTATGGACCAATCAGTACAGCATGTCTTGTTTATGTCTGTGCTGGGGTTCAGGCCTGTCAGCTGCATAGGTCACCAGCATTCAGTGTTTACATGGTGCCAAATGTCCATTGATACCAGGTTGGTCATGGCTCTATACATCAGGCACAGTCCACCTCCAGCCAAGCAGTATGACACTGTGTGGAGCTGCAGTTTCTTTACTCAGTCGACACATGGCATCTGTTACAGCTCTGCGATCCTCCTGGTGGGGTATTTGTGTGGTCTTTCCAGATGCTGCAGGTGTCTGCTACGGTACATCCCTGAAGGGTCATTGTACACACTTGTGAGGCTGCTGATGGATGACTGGAGAGGCACATTGATCTACCCTAACCAAGCTGTGCTGACCTTCATGATTAGGTGGGTATATGGTATGTTTCTGTAACCACTACAGACACATGGTTGCCACATGCAGGATATCTATCACCTTGTGTCCCCAGGTCTCTTATTGCTCCTGATGTACTTACTGGGTTAACACCTATGTGGTAATTTCTGGCCATGTACTGTGTTTCCACAGGGGTTGACTATACACTATTCTGCATTTAGCTTGTTGACATGGCTGTGGCACCACTTGTGTGTTTCTATGTGTGCCTTTTGTAGGCTGCTTGTGTCAGCTGGAGGGTCCGATATGGTGTCCAGTTTGTAGTCCTCTGCAAACCTGTTCAGAGAGAGTCCTTCCATGTTGGCCTGTACCTATGTGACATATATAGCATACAAGAGAGGTCCCAGGACCGTGCCTTGTGGGATGCCAGTTGTACCTGGTTTGCAGTCTGCCATGGCTACAGCATGTCTGCCAGGTCAGTTCTGTCCTTGAGCTGGTTTGCAACCCATCTACTTGCATAGGGGTTTATAGTTAGGCTGGTGAGCTTACCTGTACCGCCAAGTAGGGTATTGTATGGAAGGGTTTAGCAAGGTCCAGATAGGCTGTGTGATCAACATTCCCCACATCACTGGGCTTGGTGCATGTTTCACATGAGTCAGACATGTGTACGGGGCAGGATCTGCCCTATGACAGCCACACTGGGTAGGGTCCAATGTCTGTAGGTACCCAATCTCATTATTCATGGGATCCATGATCATCCTCTCCATTACTTTGCCAACCTGGATAGTCGGGGTTGAGGGGTGATAGTTTGCAGTATTCATTCAGGCAATCCCTTTGTGGTGTGGGACCACTGTTGCTGTACACCGCTCTTTGGGTACATATCCTGTGGTTGGACTAATAGTGCACAGTAATGATATTTGCTGTTATATTCTTCTTACAGTACTTGTTGGACACAACCCAGGACACCATCTGGTACCATTGATGCTGTGTGTTGTGCTTTGTGGATGCTGGCTGTTACCTCAGCATCTGCAATGTCGGGGGGCCAGCACTCTCCTGGGATAGATATTTGGCAGTTAGGTGCTGGTGGGGAGGTTGGAAGGAATCTGTTTCATAGGCTGTTGGCAATGTGTGTGGGCTTGGTGTATTGTTTGTGATATTAGAGTGCTGCAGAGCATATCTGTGGATTATCACCATGGTTCTTACCATCAGGTAGGACAGCTGTGTGATAATCCTTTGTGTCCTGCACAATTTGTATCATCATAGGTTCATAAGTTCATACTAGGCTATCTGCCCTGGCCTTGTTTGAGCATGGACAGACTGTGTGTGGGTCTCAACACCCCTTGCAATGTGCATATTATGCCCACATAGGGTTTACTTTCCTAGATGTGACACAGGGATGGCCCCCAGTGTACACCTACTATCTCTCATGCACTTCACCGGATTTCTCTTGTTGAGTTTGTGTGTGGAGCTCAGCCTATCATGGACTGGGATTCTGTTCCAGAGTGTCCTGAGCCTTTGGGTTATGGGTCTGTCCCTCCAGCACATCATATTAATCTATGTGTAGAGGTTCAGATATCTCACTGTGGTGTGTCTGCTGGATTTGGGGTTTCTGCAGTGGAGCATGTCCATTCATTCTGGATTGGACATGGCCTTGTACATCAGGCATACATCACCTCTGACTGTGCAGTATGCTTCTGAATTGGGCTGTGGTTTCTTCAACCAGGCTGCAGATGTCCAATGTTTGGACCCTTTATCCTGTTGGTGGGGTACATTTGGGGTCTTTCTGACTGCTGCATGTGTAAGGTAAGGTACATCCGAACTGGGGCATAGTTGTCACGTATGGGCCTGATAAGGGAAGGGTATGGGGGCACAGTGACCTCTGTAGCTCTACATGTGCATCCTTTCATATTAAGGTGGGCAATATAGCAGGTCTTCCTGGCCACCTTGGCAATGTGAGTGTCACATGACAGGTTACTGTCCACTTGTGTCCCTACGTCCATGATTACTTCTTCCATACATAATGGATTGCCACCTATGTCATACTTTGTGTGTGCCTTGTTTGGTATTTGTTGGGACATTCATACTCTCAAGTGTCTTCAGGAAGGCTGGCTGGGGTACCTGGGTTTGTGTGTGGGGTCTGTAGCAGGCTTCAAACAGGTACACAGTTTGAGACAGTGTTACTTGCCCGTGGATAGTCCATGCTGCTTCTTGCTGTGGTACCAACCTGGGGGTGTGTTTATTCTTGTTAATTACTGGTAGCCACACTCCTATTGTCATGTGTTCCATGTTTTGGAGCTGTAGAGCATGGTATGAGGCATAGCCTGGTAGTATTAGGGTGCTCTTCTGGGCCTTGCCCAGGTTTCTGTCACAGAACACATATTACTATTCTCCATGCTGTGGTGGGTTTGGTCTGCATGCACCTTGCAGGCTAGACTTCTGGCATTGGGTAGCATTACGTCCAGGTTATTATCCCTTGTGCTACCTATGTTGGTGCGTTTGTGTTTCCAGACTTACCTATTCCAGGCACAGTGGGGGTGACAGCATCCTTTGCCAGTATCTACACAGCCAGGTGTGCTGGGAGCATGCCATCCCTAGCAGGTGGGGCATCATGTCTTGCTCAGCATGTCAGCCCAGGCTGTCAGCCATGTGTTCCCCCTTGCTAACAGCAATACCTCAGCCAATTATTGTACTTGATCTTGTTGTCTTCATAGTGTGGCATCATGCTTGGTGAGGGTGAGATGTTAGGTTGGGTCTTCATGTCTGCATATACTAGATGGTGTTACATTCCTTAACACATGGCAATCATGCCTCAGGTGGTGCTGCAGGGCTGCCTCTGTCGGATGCACATACTACACTCCCTGTACATGTTTGAGAGCAGGTTATGTCATGTTAGGCATCCCTGTTACTATATGAGTGAGTCAGAGAGGGGTATCATTCCCAGGGTTCCTACTGAGCCAGTGGGTGGCACAGTGGTGCAGTGGTTAACATTGTCACCTCACAGCAAGAGGTTCTCCGATTCGATTCTCGGCTGGGGTGCCTTCTGTGTGGAGTTTGCATGTTCTCCCTGTGTTCACGTGGGTTTCCTCCGGGTACTCCGGTTTCCTCCCACATTCCAAAGACATGCATCTGGAGCATTTCTCCCCAGGCCTCCGCTGAAAACAGGCTTTGTGGAACCTAGTCAGACATTCCCGGTCAACAAATGTTAAATAAATAAAAAAATAAATAAAAAGTATGTGCTATGCATTGCCTCTTTGCCAAGGCCAGGGCATACTGGGCACACCTCCTTCTGCCTACTGGGGCAGGCTCAGGTTGTTCCTCCTCCAAGTCACGCTCTGCCTGTGATGGCATTGGCAATGGTGGGGGGCTGTTTGTCCCGGCCCTATGCTGGTCCTGCTGCAGCTGTTTTCACAGGATCATATTATGTAGCATAGCACATACCATGACAATTTGTGTACATTTAGTTGATGAGTACTGCAAGGCTCCACCAGATGTGTCCAGGCACCGGAACCGTGACTTGAGCAGCCCAAACACACGCTCTATTACATTATGTGTTTGTGAGTGTGCCTCATTATGGCATTCCTGTTCAGGTGTGTGTGCGTTTCTGATGGGTGTCATCAGCCACGGCTCCAGTGCATAACTTGCATCCCCCACTAGGTGACCATGTGGGATGTCCCCACTGGCAAATGTCTGGTACAGCTGCGTCAAATGCCAGATATGGGAATCATGGTAGCTCCCAGGGCAGCCAGTACACACATTCATTATTATGCCCTGGGCATCACACACGACCTGGCAGTTGATGGAGGGGAAGCCCTTGTGGTTAATGTAGGCCCTACCCCGCTCACCGGCTGGTGCTTTGATGCGTATGTGCGTGCAGTCTATTGCACCCACTACTTCAGGGTATTCTGCTATTTGCTGGAAGAGACACATATTGCTGGCCAATACCTCACGGGCATTAGGGAAATATACATGATCACCGACATGTGCTGACATGGCATCCAGGAACTGGTGCAGTACCCTGGAGGCTAATGCCTGTGATATCCCCATCATATCACCAGTTGATCTCTGGAAGGTACCTGTTGCTAGTATTCTTAGGCCAACACATACCTTAGTTTCCACTGGGATGGGTTCCCCTCTGTTGGTTCTGTGTGTGAGGTGTGGTCTGCACAGCTCAACAATTTGCTGCAGGAGGTCTCTGTCCACTCTATAGCGCTCCACTATCTCCAGCTCATATAACCCCTGGTAGGTGACCCTGGGCCTGTACACTCTTCTCCGTCTCCTCACTGTGGGTTGTCTGGCAGCATTTCCATTGTCACCACCCTCAGCAAGTCTCTTATGTCTCCTTATGACAGCTATGGCAACCCCTAGCATGTTTGGTCTGAGTGCAGCTTTTTCAGTTTTCACTTTTACTAGCTTACTCCTGTCTTGCAGTGTCTCTTGAGAGAAACATACTGCAATGCTGTTTGCAGTGTTTTAAGTGCTGGGCTGGGCTTGTATTCTGCCTGTGTAATTGCCTGCTTCTAATTGTTTTCACCTGCTACTTCTACAGGTATTCCCTGCTAGTTTCCTACTATTTCTTCTGCTTCCTTTTCCTCTCTGTTTCCTCAGGGGGAGCAGCGCGCATACCAGCGAAAACATGTTCACAGTGGCTACCACACTCGCGGACATGCTTACATGGACTAGAATCTGCTTATTCAGGTTAAAATGCGCACACACCAGCGCAAACAGGTTTATAGATCTTTAAACAGGTTCCTACATGCTTACTCTGCCTTACACGCGCGCACTCTGTCCTACTCGCGGCTGCCAGCGTGCACACGTGCGCATGCACGTACAGCAAGAAACTTTGGTGTTGGCCACAGTGTACACCTTCCATTTCTTGACTTTCCTATGCTTATCTGTTGACACTCCTCTTTTTCTGCTGTGTGATTGATATGTTTCACATACCACTTTGCTCCAATGAGCTTGATTTCTTCCTGACATTCCCACCTGTGATGTTACCTATCTCCTACTCTGTTACTCCCCCTTATCTAACTCTTACACTACACGGACCTTGCTCATTTGCTATGTGACAGTGTGATTCACTATCCTACCATTCATTTACATAGAACTGCCTACTAATGCTTAGTTACATGTCTTACACTCAGCTTCCCCCCTTAGCAACCACTAAATGGTGGCCATGTTGTTTTTAGTCTGCTAGTCCCTGCATTGCAAATCCATGCATTACATAAAACCCACATTTGTGGGTTTCAAACCTTCATTTTTCAGTTTTATATAGCGCAGCCCGTTTGCGCGGGGCTGCGCTGCGTTTAAACATCGCCGCTCTCCGAAAATAAAAAATATATTTTTTCATGTTTACATCGGGTTACCATGCCAATGACCACATATTTGGCCATTGGCATGCTGACTGCAACATTTGCACACTTTATTTGGAGCTGTCATGGCTCCGTTGTGTTATTTGCAGTAACGTACTCAGTTGTCAACTGAGTACATTTCTGCAACTAACACGACTCTTACACGGGCTAGTTTCAGCTCCATGAATTGCTAATCTACCTCATTTGCATGCCTTTCGGCTGCAAGTGGGGTGATTAGCATATCCACGCCCTGCCCGTGTAAGAGTCGTTTTAGCTGTCTCTTACACGGGGCTTTGGGCTGTTCCTGGATCGCGATGGCTGCATAAGCCATTGTGAATCCTGCCCAATGTTAATTAATATGCATGTTCAAAAGTAAAAGAAGTCTGCGACTCTAATTATTAATATTTATTGAGTGTATGACACCATCCTTTATCCAAAGTCCGCCAATTTTAGGAGGGGTTAAGAGGGACAGAGTTAAAATATGAGCCAAAATTAGGGACACCGCTGACCTCTCAACTGTACAATTTTTTGCAGAAGGTCCCAATTTTTTGCCTCATATTTTTGTCCATTTTTCACAAAACTGTGGTTTTATGACAAATTAATGGTAAATCATTAAATACTGAAGTTAGAAAATAATGACAGATATTTGAGTTTCAGACTTCATACAATTGAGAAAATACATGCTAATGCAAAAAAAAAAAAAAAAAAAAAACTGGCATTCTAGCAACTTTCTAAGTTTGTAAGATCAATATTTAAAAAGTGTCCATATTTTTGGGCCTTTGTCACACTTTTATTTATGTCTTTGTAGAGATTTCTTACTCTAAGAGGTTGAGAGATACAGCTACAAATCAGGGACAGGTGAGAGGTATGTAAGGTTAGGAGACAAACTTGATAACTTACGTATTGAGATGCCTCACTATCATGGATAAGATGCCCTTTATATTTCCTGTCTCCTCTCATATGTGGGGCAGATTGTAGCTCTGAGAATGTTTGAAAAGAGAGAGCTCAACTGCAGCAAAAAACTGTAAAGAAAATCTACTTTCAACTTATTTTTATTATTTATTTATTTATTTATTTTACATTTGTTTACCAGGAAAATCCAACTTGATATATGTCCATTTTCAGCAGAGGCCCAGTGAGAAAAGCTCCAGAAAGCAGAATACAAATACATTAGGAACAATAGAAACATTTAGCGATAAGTATAATATGCTGTTTTCAGTAGGGTTACAAGCATAGATAAAACATAGCAGACAACATCAAAATCATGCAGCTTCAGTTTCAGACAATAATACACGCAGTTATGGGCTAAGCCCCATGAAGAATTCATGCACTTATTAGAGCATATGATTGAAATGCTCAGGGAGAGTCTGCAGGAGCAGCGAGTGGTGATAAGCAGGGACATTGCCCAATGCTGTCGGAAGTGTAGTTTGAGGAGGAGCAGCGAGTGGCGATAAGCAGGGACATTGCCCAGTGCTGTCGGAAGTGTAGTTTGAGGTTTTTTTGAACTGGGTTAAGGAGGATTGGTGAGTAAGTTCGGCAGGTAGCATATTCCAAGTTTTGCCTACTGAGTTGGTGAATAGAGAGTCCCCAGCCACATTTATGCTGTTAGTTGTTTATACCAGCAGTTTGTCAGCAGAATGTAGTGACCTCAGGTTGCTGTATGGTTTGATGATCTTATTTAGTGCTGGTGTTTTTTTGGGTTGATATAGTATTTTGTGGGTTATTACAAGTTGGTTGTATTAGAGAAGACTGGGCCACTCCAGTCATCCTAGTTGAGTTAGGTTGATACAATGGTGGGTCCTAAAGGTAGCACCTGTAGCAAATCTAGCAATATGGTTGTAGCAACTGGCAAGTTTGGTAAGGGTGGCTTGGTTCAGGTTAGTGAAGAGGGGGAGGCATAGACGAGGGTAGAAAGTAGGTGGAACAAAGCGATGGTGGTTCTTGCAAAAGGAGTGAGGAAGGGTTTGATCTGTATAGGGAGCCCAGTTTTTTGTTGACAGATTTGATGGTTTGATTGACATGGATATCATATTTTAGGGCGTTATCGACTGTGACGACCAGGAGTTTCGTGTGAGTATCTGGGGATATAATTGTGCCATTGTTGGAACTTAGAGTAAAGAATGGTGAGGAGGATTTGCAGGTGGGGAAAAGATGAACAGTTTAGTTTTGTTGGGGTTTAATAGAAGCTGATGGTTTGTGAACCATTTTTCTACATCATTGAAAGTATTTTGGGTTAGGGTCATAAGCTCAGTTGAGGAGGAGGTGGTACATATTGAAGTAGAGTCATCCACGTAGTGGATGCAGATGGCCTTGGGAGTGATGGTGGGTAGGTCATTGATAAAGACTGAGAAGAGTAGTGGTCCTAGTATGGAACCTTGGAGGACTCCTAGAGTAATGGGTAGATGTGTGGATAGGGTATTCTGCCATAAAACTGCTTGTTGTCTATCGGACAGGTAAGATTGGAACAATTTAATTGAGCTACTATTCAGTGACAGTTCCTTCAGGGTACAGAGAAGCATTTGGTGCTTGACCATATCAAAGACCTTAGAGAGATCTAGGAAGAGAGCAGAGGTAAGTTTGTTATTGTTTTGGTTGATGCTGATAGAGTTAGAGAAGGATAGGAGGGCTGATGTGGTGCTATGGTGTGGTCTAAAACCACGCTGAGAGTTGTCCAGTAGTTTATTTTGGGTGAGACGGTGCATTAATTGGTTGTGGCCACACTTTTCCATAATTTTGGCCAATGATGATAGTATGGCTATTGGTCGGAAGTTTGAGAGGTCTAAAAAATTCCCTCCTTTATGAAGGGGAATGACATGGGAAACCTTCCAGAGAGAGGAGATAGTGACTTCAGTTAAGGTGCGGTTTATTATGATCGAGACAGGGAATGCGATGGCATCTGCCCCTTTTTGTAAATATTCTGGTGAGAGGAGATCAGCTGCCAGGGTAGGGGGCTTTAGTTTAATTTGAGATCGGGTGGTGGATGTAGATACAGGTTGGAAACTAAAGGGAGTGGGGTTGTGGTTGTGGAGGAGTTTTGAAAGGAGCTGGTGGGGTGTAGTTGGCTAGCTAGTGATTGGATGGTTTTGGTAAAAAAATTGTTAATGATGTTAGCAGTTTCCTCTGGAGTTTTAAGGTCACAATGTGAGGAGGTGGGGGTGGAGGTTTGGCCAGGGTGGAGCAGTTTGTTTATGCCTGCCCAAACTTTTTGAGGTTTGTTCTAATGTTTTTACTGAAGGTGTTGATAGAAGTTTTTTTTTTCTAGCAATGTGGCTTTCTTGGCATCATTCTTTAGTTGTTGGAATTTAATATGGTCAAGTGGGTCTTTGGAGGTGCGCCATTTGTCCCATGCTTTATTTCTTGCTATGATTTTGGCTTTGCTTACTTTAGAGAGCCAGGGGGCGGTCTTAGCTTTGGCTCTGAGGGTGCATAGGAGCGTGAGAATCTAGAATGGAGGGGAATTTAGAATTAAGTAGGCTACAGCATCATCTAGTGGAAGTTCTTTAAGTATGACCCAATTGCATGTCCTGAGCTCATTCTGAAACTCAGTGGAGTTAAAGTTCTTGTTCTTTCTGATAGATTTATATAGAACTTGGTGCTGGTTATCTACTTTATGCTTAATGATGTAAGTGAGTAGGTGGTCACTTATATCATCTGGGAGGGTACCAGTGTTATACAGGTTTGGGTGATTGTTGATAAGTATCCAGTCCAGGTTACTGCCTTTGTAGTTGGATTTATTTATTCTGGTGGGTGAGGATATAATTTGGGAATAACTGTGAAGGTTTATATGGGTGGTGGGAGATTCAGAGGAACAATTGTTCCAGTCAATATTAACATCTCTTAACACCACAGTTTCATGGGGGTATGTGTTGGAAAACCATAGGAAGAAGTCTTCTAGGGTATTTGTATTGTTGCCTAGGGGGATATAAATGCAGGCAATGAATATAGATTTACTTTTGTTAAGCTGTAGTTTGCTAACTAGGGCTTCTGCATTATTGAACAAGGGGGGTTGTTGTGGGGCTAGTGTGACATCTATTGTGTTTAAACAGAAGTGCTACTCCTCCACCTTTCCTGGTGTTTCGGTCTAGTCTAAGTATGTTGTACCTGGTGGGATAACCTCATCGTTTTTAGTTCCTGGTTTTAGTCGGGTTTCTGTAAGACATAACACAGCAGGTGAGTAGGTGGCTAGAAGGTTCAGTCTAGTCTAAGTATGTTGTACCTGATGGGATAACCTCATCATTTTTAGTTCCTGGTTTTAGCCAGGTTTCTGTAAGACATTGCACATCAAGTGAGTAGGTGGCTAGAAGGGCATGAAGATTATGGACCTTGTTGTTAATACTCCTGATGTTTAGGTGACAGGTCAGGAGAGAGTTAGGGGACCTTGCATTTGGCCGTATATTGAAGGTGGTAGTGGGCTGAGAGCTTGTTGGAAGGGGATTCCAGGGTTAGAGTGGATGTCCCCCATCCCTCATCAGAGTAAATTGTACAGTGATTATTAGTTTCAGTGCTTTACTTATTATTTTATGATAATATCTAGTTTTGGGGGAGATGGACCATGGACTAGTTAGTTAGTGATTGTTAAAAGTGGAGATGATAGGTTTGTAGTGAGCTAGGGGTTGGTCTAATTCAGTCAAGGTGGAAGCAGAGATGATATGAGATATGGGAGGGTGAAAGCCAAGATAGGGCTGGTTTTCATAGCTGGTGAGGAGATATAGCCCAGGCAATATAACTGAGAGGAACATAATTGGTCTTATCTTGATAGTGGTACTTGGTAAGGAATGTGGGTGGAAAATTAAGAGGGATGTTATCAGGAAGGGCTGGAGTATGGAGGTGTGGATTATCTGTGATGGGTTGTAGGAGTGGGGAGTGGTTTATTGGGCTTACATTTAGCATTAGTGGGGGTGGTGAAATTTGGGGGCAGGGTGGGGCACGGAGTGAGCCTGAGTGAAGCGAGAACGAGTAGAGCAGGGCTATACCAAGCTACAAGGATTTGTAGGGTCTGTGAGTATGCAGGCTTAAAGAATACAACATTATAGTGATTTTACTCAGTTCTTTTTAAAGTGACCTGCAATTTACCCAATTTTACTCAATTCTTTTGAAAGTGAGCTGTGTTTTACTCAATACTGTATTA
Source organism: Protopterus annectens (assembly GCF_019279795.1). Lineage (NCBI taxonomy): Eukaryota > Metazoa > Chordata > Ceratodontiformes > Protopteridae > Protopterus > Protopterus annectens. The sequence continues at coordinate 1,813,637,369 of NC_056729.1, read as the reverse complement.
AACAAAGTTTGTAGTTTAGCCAGACAATTTTACTGACTGTTGTGAGTAAGCAAGCTTTTAACCTGAATTTTGTACAGCTATTTATTTCTTTAGCAACTGTGAGATGAAGTAAGCAGGGGGGAATGTGTTATACAGGCTGTATGTGCTGTAGAATGCTTATTTTATTACTTGTTACAGCAGCCTGACTAGGGAGTCTAAGACTGTTAAACTATCTTTTGCTATGGACCCTAGGCTAGCCGTAGACCCAGTTCAGCCAAGAAATCTATTAGCACGACAGTTACACTTAAGGTACAGACCTTTCAATCCTTTTCCTTAGCGAGGGATAGTGCAGGAATGTTTTTCATTTAGTTTCCAGGATAATAGTTTCTTTTCAGCACAGATTGAGCCATTCGAGGTAAGGACAAGTGGGGTAGAAAGACCTGGTAAGGTACATAGTGTCAGTGCATGGATTCTATATCGAACATAGCTAAGGAAGGAGGAAACACATTAAGCAGAAAGTCTATGGGGATAGTCCACCCTTTCTATATGGTAGGGGTAAGGGAAGAAGAGGGGGCTAATTTCAATAAAGTAACATTTTATTCATTTCATTTATCTTTTCTGCACGCTTTGTATAATGCTGACTTTAGCTGACGTTCAATTTGTACTTTGCATACCCATAATACAATGCAACACAAAGCTATAACTTCCCACATACTTTTATACTATTTTCTTAAAATGCAAGCTACTAGAATGAAAAGACCAATTAAACCTTTTCTTTAGTTTTCTAAGAAAAGAAAAGTGTATCGTCATTTGTGCCGTCACATTTCTAATAATATTATTATTATGATTTCAAAACCAGATTTAAAAAAGAAGTTATGTCTTACCATAATGTTCCATCTGAGTTGTAGATCTTTATTCATTCTTTACTGTTAGGACTTCGGTTCTGTCCTCAGAACTGATACAGCGATTTCCCAGCTCATGCAAGCCAAAAAACTCTCAGCTAAGAATTTACCCACAATGCCCCTCTTCTAAATACTCCAGATCAAGTTTGCCCACCCTAGATAAATATGTAGTAATAGGAATAAAGTAGGAGGCTCTGTCTGAGCAAAAACCCTAACCAAGAGTACCTGAAGTCCACCAGGAGTCCAGGCAGGGGGAAGAAGGGCGGGAAGTAAATAATGAATAAAGATCTACAACTCAGATGGAACATTATGGTAAGACATAACTTCTTTATCTGATGTTGTAAATCTTTATTCATTCTTCACTGTTAGGACCGAGTCCCAAGCTACTTGAGTCCTGGGTGGCCCTAAGGAAGGATATTCCTGAGCACCATAGAACCAAAAGATGTTCATCCCCTGGAGGTCAAATCAAATTTGTAATGAAATATGAAGGTATGAGGTCTTGCTCACGTGGCTGCTGCGCATATATCATCCATAGAAGCTCTGGAATGAAATGCTACCGAGGTAGTCATAGATCTGGTAGAATGAGCCTTTATTCTGGAAGGTAAGGGTAGCTTATTCTGTTGGTAGATAAAGGTAATAATGTTTCTAAGCCAAAAGGATAAAGTCACTTTGAAAACATGTTTACCCAATCTGGGTCCTGCAAAGGCCACAAACAATTGGTCTGTTTTCCTGAAAGATTTAGTCACGTCCAAATAACAATGAAGCTGTTGGTGCACATCAAGGGTGTGCAGAAGGTACTCCCCTCTATTAGAATGCCTTGGGAAGAAAACCGGCAGGTCAATAGATTGATTAATGGAAAAAACAGAAATGACTTTGGACAAGAAGGAAGGGTCAGTACAAAGGGACACCCTATCCATGTGGAAGATCAAGTAAAGACTCTTGACACTAAAGGTCTGCAGCTCAGATACTCTTCTTGCTGACATGAGTGCTACAAGAAGTATGGTTTTCCAAGAGAAAAATTTCAAATCACATGAATCAAAGGGCTCAAAGGGAGAGCCTGTAAGAGACTGAAGCACCAGTCAAGTCCCAGGGATCTAAGGGAGGCTTGACCGGAGGTTTAACATGTAATACTCCCTTCAAAAAAGTCTTGCATTGGTGGTGTGACATAATTAAAGAATTTTCAAGACCATTATGAAAATTAGCGATAGCTGCTAAATGTACAGTGATCATTGAAGCTGAGGCTCCTGCATGCAGGAGAGTAGTCAGATATTGCAGAATCTTTTGAACAGGCATAGAGAAAGGGTCTAAGTTCTGGTCTTTGGCCTCAATAGAGAACCTAGTCCATTTACTAGAATAAACCTTTCTAGTGGAAGGTTTGTGTGAGGCCAGAAGAATTTCACGAACAGGAGATGGGATGTCAGGCAGTCTGGCAATCATTGGAAGTGGAGGAACCAGGCTGTGAGATTGAGACTGTGCAGGTTCAGATGAATCAATCCCTGATGATGGGATAACAGGTCCTGGGAATGATCCAGGATCCACGCGCTTTGAATCAGATGAGGCCATAGAAACAGGAACCAGACTTGACATGGCCAGTAGGGAGCAATAAGCATCACTTTGCTTTTCAACCTCTGAGCTTTCTGGTGAAATTTTGGAATGAGGGGAAATGGGGGAAGGCATACAGAACACCCGGGGGCCAATCATGTGTTAGAGCATCCCTCGGTGGTTCCCCCTGAGGGGGGGATCAAGGCAAAATAGCTCCTGCATTTGTAATTAAGGAGGGAAGCAAACAGGTTGCAGCAAGGCCTAAACCAATGTTGGAAGATCTGAGCTGCTATTACAGGATTGAGGGACCATTTGTGAGGCATCAGGATGTTCCTGCTCAGATTGTCCACAATAAGGTTGGAACTCCCAAGAATGTGTGTTGCTATAAGAAAGTGATTGGAAGCTATTGCCCAGTGCCAAATCCTCATGGTTTCCCAACACAGGGGGTAAGATCTGGTTCCACCTTGCTTGTTGATATACCAGATGACTGACATGTTGTCTGACTGAATTGCAATGGTCCCTGAAGGCAGGGATGCATGGAATGCTTGCAATGCTAAGAGAACTGCCCTCAGTTCCAGGACATTTATGTGCAAGTTGGCCTCGAGGGGGGTCCAGGTGCCTTGGACAATCTTTCCCTGGAAATGTCCCCCCTACCCTAATAGTGAAGTGCCGTGGTCACCATGGCCGTTGGTTGGGGAAGACAGAACGGTCGACACCAAAGATTGTTTTGTGGCTCCATCCACAATAGCATTTCCTCCTTGCAACGGTTCATAAGGCATATCATTTGGTTGAGTGGGTGGGTTAACAATGATCATTGTGCAGAAAGAAACCACTGCAGGATTCTCATGTGCAGTCTCACCAGTGGTACCAAAGTAATGGCAGTTGCCATGGAGCCCAAGAGTTGCAGTACAAAACATGCTGGTACAAATGTGTGAGGAAGAAGGTCTTGAATTTGGTGTCCTATTTTCAAAAGCCTGTGAGGGGGGAGAGAAGCTTGACAGGATGTTGTGCTGAAGACCGCGCCAATAAATTCCAGTGTCTTCATTGGAGACATCTGAGATTTGTCTTTGCTGATTGTGATCCCTAAGTGGAGAGTGAGATATTGAGTGTAAGCCAGAAGTGGAGAAACCTCCGGGAGCTGTGATCCATCTTTAAGTGGTAGTACTCATCCTGTAGGTCTATAGAACACATCCAATTGTCCTTCCCTAGGAAGGGAAGAATGGACTGTACTGTGACCATCCAGAATTTTTGAGGTTTGATAAATTTGTTCAGTAGGCTGAGATCCAGGATTGGTCTCCAGTCCCCTGTCTTTTTTGGCACTAAAAAGAACCTCAAGTAAAACCCGGATCCTGTCTGTTCTGGTGGGATTGGTTGGATGACTCTTTTTCTTAGCAGTTTTTCTATTTCTAAGTCTGCTAATCACCTCTGATTGGGTGGTACATCGGGGATTCATTTGACAGGTCTGGGAGTTAGGTCGAAAGGTGGTAACCTCTGGATATTACTCTCTGCACCCAAACATCAGTAGTAATAAGATGTCAGGCTGGTAGATGCAGAGAGAAACAACCCCTGACTGCTTCCAGAGGAAAGCAATCAGGCAGCTGCTCAGGAGTGCTGGTAGGGTCTGCCGATGAAGGAATCTCTGACTCCCTGGTTACGTGGACCCCCTCTACCCCAAAAGGGGCATCTTCCATATGAGTAGCCCCCTCTGCCCCGGGGGGGGGGATTGCTCACCATGAGTGTCATGAAAGGATCCTTTGGATTTCTTGAACCATATCTTTCCCCCTTCTGGTTCCTGGAGTAGGGCCTCTGGGGTTGGAAAAGTGTATGCCCACAGCAGACAAGGTCTTTCCGTCTTTCTCACTACATGCAAGTGTGTCACGTACCTTGGGTCCAAAAAGTGCAGATTCGTTGACAGGTGCGTTAATGAAGGAAGATTTAAAGGGGTCTGCAAAACCACATAACTGCAGCCAAGCATTACATCTCATGACAACACCAGATGTGGCAGCTCGAGCTGCCCCCTCAGTGGTGTGAGATATCAAATGCATCAAGGAGTTTGAGATGAATTCAAGGGTAGCTAGCTGCAAGGCGACAGTGTCATGCACCTCATCAGGCAGTACCCCCACCAAAGAGGAAGACATTTCAGAAATCAGGTCTCTTTGAAGGTGATTAAAGTGCGCCAGATAATTCAGCAACCAAATGGCGAAGGTCGCTGAAGCATAGTTCCGCTTCCCTAGTCTGTCCATGGTCTGGGACTCCCTGTTTGGAGGATGGGCAGTGGAACTATCTTCTGCCAGTTCCCTCTTGGTGGCCACTGCCATGACCATAGAATCAACTGTCAGCTGCTTGGACCAGTGGGCGTGGTCTTCAGGTGTAGATAAAATTTTATCCGGCCTCCGGGGGCAGGTTCTACACTGTCCGGGGCCTTCCAGGCATGCTGCACAATTAGTTTAACAAGATAATTTGCTGGTCTGGTCACCCAGGAAGTAGATGGTCAGGCAAGGAAGGCCTGCAGAAATGCCGATTCCTTGGAAGAAGGGTTAGAGGACTTCCATTCCCCCCACTGTTTGAGGATTTTGAGAATGTCTCTGAATGAAACATCATCTGGGGGAGAACGAGGGGTCCATTCCCCTTCATCACAATCAGTGTCTTCTGTGATAGATTCCTCCGGGGAGTCAAGGTGCTTCCTTTTCACCGTTTCTTCTGGGGTGGGTCTCCATTGGGATCATCTGAGGAGGACTCCAGAGAAGGTGCTCCCTTCACAGGGGGTTCTGATGCTGGTGTCCTAGGGGCTGGTTGTGAGCCTTTGGAGTGAAGGGCCCTATCCATCACCTGTACAGCAGGTGCACCCGAGCCCACTTCCAGTTGAGAGGTTACGAGAGAACTGGGAGCCATTGGAACCATGGACACAGTGCCAACAAGAAAATAGGTGCCAGATTAGGTACCAAGGTATGGACAGTCCAAGCACCGCTCCGAGAAAGCATCATCTCCATCATAGCTGATGCTGTAAGGGTGCTGGGTTCCAACAGGGAAGGCACTGCTGTCAGAGCCGAGACAGTATGTACCAAAGCGGGTGCTTGGGGAGGATAAACAGCGGAAGATGAGATAGAAGATTCCAAGCCAGGAGGGACAGAATGTCTAGCTGGAATGGGTAATCCTCTAGCTACCAGAAGCTGGTCCACAACCCACACTAGGTCTAGCTCAGAAAAACTCCTAGTGGATCTAAAAGAGGCTGCAGAAGGGGAATCAGGTCTTTCTAGAAAGGGACTAAACCTCTGCCCCAAGAAAGGGTCATACGTAGGAGAATATCTTGTCCTTGGCAGGTAATGGAGGTTTGGAGACGCTGGAGCTGAAGAAACTGTCGGCACCATGGTTGGGGATGGTGCCAAGGCATGTACAGTCATCAAAGCTCATGGAGCCAAGGAAACTGGCAGCACCATGGAGAGGGATGGAGACGAGGCTTGAACAGATATCAGAGCCAATGTAGGAACCAAAGACAGCACCAAAGTCAGTGGTGCTGTGTTTGGAACTGAAATAGGAGTGAATACCATGGTCAGCACCGAGGGAGAGGACACAGATCCTGGTGCTGAAGAGGTCTGCACCGAGGGTGCCGGTGCAGCACAGAGCCAACTTTGTTCCTAAACTGATGGAGATGCAGGAACTGAGTGACTCCGTTTTTCCTTACATTTTTTGGTCTTAGGATGGGGTGAGACCTCCGACCCAGATAGAGCCTTTGAGAAAGGTGTCTTGAGTAAACCTTTTAAAATAAGTTTATTCCTAAGTTTTGCTAGTGTCCAATTAGAAAAACCAGCACAAAGGACACAATCAGCTTTCAAATGATCCACGCCCAAACAGTAGACACAACGGACATGTGTATCTGAGTTAGGCATCTTACATCCACACTTGTCACACTGTTTAAAACCCAAATTAGCTTTGTCTGACATGGTAAGTGAAACAATGCTATCCTGTGGAAAAAATTAAGGAAGAAATACCAGTGGAGTTATGTTAAGGAATACCACTAGTAAAAGGGGCATGTCAAAGACAGGAGAGAGGGACAGTCAAAAGAGGTAAATAATCAAATTGCCAAGAAAAAGGGTAGGAAATATGCCTAGGTTATAGATGACAGTGATAAAAGACTAACAACTAAAAATTTTGCAATTCAGAAGAAAAAACTGTCATAAAAACAACAAAATTACTACTTAGTTTGAGAGAGATAGCTAACACGTCTTACTAGGAACGTGGCAAACGAGATCTGGAGTATCTAGGAGAGGGGCGTTGTGGGCCGGTTCTTAGCTGAGAGTTTTTGGCTTGTGCGAGCTGGGAAACGGCCGTATCAATTCCAAGGATAGAACCAAGGTCCTAACAGTAAAGAATGAATAAAGATTTACAACATCAGATTTCCATTTATGAATGACCATAGATATTTACACTTTTTATTCAATTTTTAGGTATCTTTTTGTTGTAATGAGAAGTATTATAATTTTCAGGTAGTAACGGAAGTATTCTTTTTTTCAGTACTTGTTCTTTTTGTTCATGTTTAATGCTTCATTAAACAATTAAAACATTAATTCAGTGATATGCATAAATAGATATTAAACGATCTACATTACCAATTGTAATACATTCATTTGTTAATTTGACTTTATTCATATGAGGTAGAGACAAACTATTACAGCATAAAAGATAACTTATGCATTATCAGATGCTGAGTATTGAGCAGGAGTATTATTAGTGAGCTTAGCAAATAGATAACAGATCATAAGTTTAGTACTAAGTACAAAGAATTAGAGGTGAGGGAAGGGAGATGAGTTGGGAAGAAAACGTTAATATTGTAGTTAAGTGGTGGGGTATAAAGCAGCTTAAAGATTACATAATGTTAATATAGATGTGGGTGTGTGGAGTGTCACAAAACTGTGTACCTGGCTGGGAGATGCTAGTAAAACTCTTCAGGTATTGGTGAAGACTAATTGTGAGGCACAGGAATCTGAAGAGAAATGGTCTGATAATAACAGCGGCATTTGTACTGGAAATGTAGAGGATCAGAGTCACTGAAATGATAGGGGAAGTTTTAGTTGTGTTTTAAATGTTTGCAATGCTTTTGAATGGATTTCAGTGGTAATAGGATGCGGTTTCATAGTTTAGCTGCAGTATTTAAATATAGAATCACATGCAGTATTAGATTATTATTATGTTTTATATTGATTAGTGATTTTACTATAGAGCATAACATTCTGTTTGGAGAGCAGTGTTGGATTAAGGTGTTAACTTGTGGTGTGGTGTTGCATTACATTATATTTACTGAATGACAGGAGGTAATATGCTTGTTTAGTCTTAGTTTGTGCTATAGAAGGTGCCTGCATAGAAAGTTTACTCTACAGATATGTTTCTCGCTTCTTTCCCTACTTCAGAGCTCACTGCTAGACACCAATAAGCACCTTCCTGCTAATCAAAAAATAACAAAGAAGACATGGCACCTCTGCATTACTAGCAAGTAACATCTTAGTATGTACTGATCCAACGCACAGTAAATGCCAGTCACTGATACTAGCAGGAAGGGCTGCACAGCTGCACAGAAGCAATGTGAGGTATACATAACACAAGAAATAGAATCTTCTTGTAAATCGATCGACACACTAAAATACATCTCTTAGATCTTATAAAAAACCCTCCTTGATGGGACCCTGTGGTTGGGTTGAATCCAGAGCAGTAAGGCCACCATAGTGGAAAGAACCAGAGGACCAGATCAAAACAGAGCTCAGGAAATGGAGTCATGTGGAAGAGTGTAGTCAGAAGAGTCCCATAACCCATAGTTACATTATACACACTAAAGTTTTGATAAGATCAGTACATCAGATCAAAGGTTAAGGTAACAATGTTTTTCAAAGGACATGCTAAAATAAGCTTGAGAGGTAGCTAGTCCCAGACAGGTGCACACTTGAGTGAAAACAAGAAAAGTGAGTAGAGACACCCAGTGGTAAATAGAATGTAGCTGTTAATCTTCTAACAGCAGTCAAGTCCGGAAACTGTAAGACCTTCAGTCCTTCACTGGAGTCAGAGAGAGAGCAGGAAAGGGACCCCAAACCCATCTAACAGAATCAGTGTAACAGCTTCACGGCAGCTGAGCTGGCAATGGACATTTGAGAGAGAGGGTCTTCTGACTCCCCCAGCTTCTATCCCATGAAGGTAGAGGGAGAAGAATGAACCGTCTGGAAATAAAACAAAACCGCCTTTTAAGGAGAAGGGAGAATCAGCAGTGAGGCCCTGAGTCTAGAAAAGAGATTAAAAGGACACCCACATCTGAGGACGCGAAGCCACATAGTCCTTTTGCAGAGGCAGAGCTATAAGGAACTATTTTTAGAGAAGGATGAACCCCCAACATCACTGAACCCACAAGCCAAGCAGCAGATGTTTGTTGAATATGCAGTCTGAAAAGGGGAGAAGTTCAAAGTGGGAAAATAAAAGTTCCCTGCAGTAACTGCTCATAAAAGTCAGACTTAGATTTCAGTTTTCACATCCACTGGCCACAACGAGCACAGGATTGTCAAAGGACAATACTGGGAAAAAAAAAAAACAAAATAAGCCTAAACATACAAGCATCTGGAAAATGAAGGCCATCTGTAATTGGCAGACTTGTATGGCACAGGGTACAGGCCTTAACAAGCAGGCATCTGGAACTTCAAGGTTGTCTGTAGTCAACAGAATGGGGTGGCACATGGTACAGCTCCCTCCAAAGTGAAAACTGTTTCCATTTGGAAGCCCAAGTGGAGGCTTCTGAGCAGCTGCAATTCTCTGCTTAACACAGCCAAGAAGATGGGGTGTTGGGGTAAAGCCCTGGTCCAGTCTATAAGATGGACCTGGTTGTTACCTAAACATTGGAGGACATTGATGGACAAGAATGTACAGTTTCCTGTATTGCCATAACACTGAAAGCCTGAATGCCCTCCTTACTTGGTAACTAAGAGGTGCTGAGAATGGCTTTTATCTTCTTCCTTTAACTGCATAGTGGGATGTGGAATGAGCAAGAATGACAAAAATGTACTTTATGCTTGATTAATGGCAGAAGAGGAGAATACACATATCAAGTTTGCCCTTTAAGTGCTTAACCTTATTTTCTCCTCTAGATGTGATTTCCCCCCCTATTTTTTCACCTGTCCCCGTGCCATTTTGAATGCCTTTGTAGTTTTTCACTCTACTATCTACTCTGGTAGTTGATGTGATGGGTCTACAACCATATCTATGAAAAAACACATTAGGAGATTGAGGGAGTTGTCAGTCATTACAATTTTCTGCCTGTGCCCCTCCTTTTCTGACAATCCTTCCTGTTCAGGATGACCCTTTCACATCTCTCTGACATGATCTTGTGCACCAGTATAATGTCTCCCCATCTTGTCTGGCCTTAAATGAAATAATCTCTCATTCCTCTAGTCTCTAGCTGTATCTCCTTCTATTCATCACATGCATATTTCTGGTGTATTTCCTTTATTTTTCCAGAAACCTGTGTATTTTTCTCCCTACAGTGATTTCAGAGCTGTATGCAGTGCTCAAAGTGTGGTCTGACCAGAGACATTAAAGAATTTAAGAATTATCTTTGTTTCTAGAATCCATCCCAGAGGATACATTCCATCAATCCCTTTACTGTTGCCAGTGCCTTCTCACTCTATTTGTGTTGATTCAGAGAAGCTGTGTTCAAAACCACTAAGATTCTTTAGATTCTTTTCCTGTTCTGTTGTCAACAGCTTTAATCTCTACAGTTGTTGTGACCTATGTGAAACACTTTGCATTAATTTACACTATAACTCATCTGCCACCTTTCTGACACTTGTTCAGCCTTTCTAAATCTTTCTCCAGATTCTTCCTGCCTCTCTACTCCTGCATCTAACTTTGTGTCATTAAAAATAAGGCTGATCACGTTCTCTGTTCCTTCAGGTATAGCTAGAGTAAACAAAACAGAGAGTCCTGGACTCAAGGCAAAACTCCTGTGGTACAGCACTAGTCACTTCCTGATTCAGGACGGAAACCTGCAGTCTGCACCAGTCACTTCCTGATTCAGGATGGAAACCTGCAGTCTGCACCAGTCACTTCCTGTTTCAGGGTGGAAACCTGCAGTCTGCACTAGTCACATCCCTGATTCAGGATGGAAACCTGCATTCTGCACTAGTCACTTCCTGATTCAGGATGGAAACCTGCAGTACTGCACTAGTCACTTCCTGATTCAGGACGGAAACATGCAGTCTGCAATAGTCACTTCCTGATTCAGGACGGAAACCTGCAGTACTGCACAAGTCACTTCCTGATTCAGGACAGAAACCTGCGGTCTGCACTAGTCACTTCCTGATTCAGGATGGAAACCTGCAGTACTGCACTAGTCACTTCCCTGATTCAGGACTAATTCCTGTGGTACTGCACTAGTCACTTCCTTCAGGATGGATACCTACAGTACTGCACCAGTCACTTCCTGATTCAGGATGGAAACCTGCAGTCTGCACTAGTCACTTCCTGATTCAGGATGGATACCTGCAGTCTGCACCAGTAACTTCCTGATTCAGGATGGAAACCTGCAGTCTGCACTAGTCACTTCCTGATTCAGGATGGAAACCTGCAGTACTGCACTAGTCACTTCTCTGATTCAGGACTAATTCCTGTGGTACTGCACCAGTCACTTCCTGATTCAGGACGGAAACCTGCAGTCTGCAGTAGTCACTTCCTGATTCAGGATGGAAACCTGCAGTCTGCACTAGTCACTTCCTGATTCAGGATGGAAACCTGCAGTACTGCACTAGTCACTTCTCTGATTCAGGACTAATTCCTGTGGTACTGCACCAGTCACTTCCTGATTCAGGACGGAAACCTGCAGTCTGCAGTAGTCACTTCCTGATTCAGGACGGAAACCTGCAGTCTGCATTAGTCACTTCCTGATTCAGGACGGAAACCTGCAGTACTGCACTAGTCACTTTCCTGATTCAGGACTAAAGCCTGTGGCACTGCATTAGTCACTTCCTGATTCAGGATGGATACCTACAGTACCGCACCAGTCACTTCCTGATTCAAGATGGAAACCTGCAGTCTGCACTAGTCACTTCCTGATTCAGGACGGATACCTGCAGTCTGCACCAGTCACTTCCTGATTCAGGATGGAAGCCTGCAGTCTGCACTAGTCACTTCCTGATTCAGGATGGAAACCTGCAGTACTGCACTAGTCACTTCCCTGATTCAGGACTAATGCCTGTGGTACTGCACTAGTCACTTCCTGATTCAGGATGGATACCTACAGTACTGCACCAATCACTTCCTGATTCAGGATGGAAACCTGCAGTCTGCACTAGTCACTTCCTGATTCAGGATGGAAACCTACAGTACTGCACTAGTCACTTCCCTGATTCAGGAGGGAAACCTGCAGTCTGCACTAGTCACTTCCTGATTCAGGACGGAAACCTGCAGTCTGCACTGGTCACTTCCTGATTCAGGATGGAAACCTACAGTACTGCACTAGTCACTTCCCTGATTCAGGACTAATGCCTGTGGTACTGCACTAGTCACTTCCTGATTCAGGATGGATACCTACAGTACTGCACCAATCACTTCCTGATTCAGGATGGAAACCTGCAGTCTGCACTAGTCACTTCCTGATTCAGGATGGATACCTGCAGCCTGCACCAGTCACTTCCTGATTCAGGATGGAAACCTGCAGTCTACACTAGTCACTTCCTGATTCAGGATGGAAACCTGCAGTACTGCACTAGTCACTTCCCTGATTCAGGACTAATTCCTGTGGTACTGCACCAGTCAATTCCTGATTCAGGACGGAAACCTGCACTCTGCACTAGTCACTTCGTGATTCAGGATGGAAGCCTGCAGTACTGCACTAGTCACTTCCCTGATTCAGGACTAAAGCCTGTGGTACTGCACTAGTCACTTTCTGATTCAGGATGGATACCTACAGTACTGCACCAGTCACTTCCTGATTCAAGATGGAAACCTGCAGTCTGCACTAGTCACTTTCTGATTCAGGACGGATACCTGCAGTCTGCACCAGTCACTTCCTGATTCAGGATGGAAGCCTGCAGTCTGCACTAGTCACTTCCTGATTCAGGATGGAAACCTGCAGTACTGCACTAGTCACTTCCCTGATTCAGGACTAATGCCTGTGGTACTGCACTAGTCACTTCCTGATTCAGGATGGATACCTACAGTACTGCACCAATCACTTCCTGATTCAGGATGGAAACCTGCAGTCTGCACTAGTCACTTCCTGATTCAGGATGGAAACCTACAGTACTGCACTAGTCACTTCCCTGATTCAGGAGGGAAACCTGCAGTCTGCACTAGTCACTTCCTGATTCAGGATGGAAACCTGCAGTCTGCACTGGTCACTTCCTGATTCAGGATGGAAACCTACAGTACTGCACTAGTCACTTCCCTGATTCAGGACTAATGCCTGTGGTACTGCACTAGTCACTTCCTGATTCAGGATGGATACCTACAGTACTGCACCAATCACTTCCTGATTCAGGATGGAAAAATGCAGTCTGCACTAGTCACTTCCTGATTCAGGATGGATACCTGCAGCCTGCACCAGTCACTTCCTGATTCAGGATGGAAACCTGCAGTCTACACTAGTCACTTCCTGATTCAGGATGGAAACCTGCAGTACTGCACTAGTCACTTCCCTGATTCAGGACTAATTCCTGTGGTACTGCACCAGTCAATTCCTGATTCAGGACGGAAACCTGCACTCTGCACTAGTCACTTCCTGATTCAGGATGGAAGCCTGCAGTACTGCACTAGTCACTTCCCTGATTCAGGACTAAAGCCTGTGGTACTGCACTAGTCACTTTCTGATTCAGGATGGATACCTACAGTACTGTACCAGTCACTTCCTGATTCAGGATGGAAACCTGCAGTCTGCACTAGTCACTTCCTGATTCAGGACGGATACCTGCAGCCTGCACCAGTCACTTCCTGATTCAGGATGGAAACCTGCAGTCTACACTAGTCACTTCCTGATTCAGGATGGAAACCTGCAGTACTGCACTAGTCACTTCCCTGATTCAGGACTCATTCCTGTGGTACTGCACCAGTCAATTCCTGATTCAGGATGGAAACCTGCACTCTGCACTAGTCACTTCGTGATTCAGGATGGAAGCCTGCAGTACTGCACTAGTCACTTCCCTGATTCAGGACTAAAGCCTGTGGTACTGCACTAGTCACTTTCTGATTCAGGATGGATACCTGCAGTACTGCACCAGTCACTTCCTGATTCAGGATGGAAACCTGCAGTACTGCACTAGTCACTTCCCTGATTCAGGGCTAATTCCTGTGGTACTGCACCAGTCACTTCTTGATTCAGGGCGGAAACCTGCAGTCTACACTAGTCACTTCTCTGATTCAGGCCTAATTCCTGTGGTACTGTATTAGTCACCTCAGGACTAATTCCTGTGGTACTGCATTAGTCCCTTCCCTGATTTAGGATGGACACTGTACCTGCAGTATTGCACTAGTCACTTCCTTGACTCAGGACAGAATCCTGCAGTAATGCACTACTACTGCACAAGTCACTGATTCAGAACAGACTCCTACAGTAATGCAGTAGTACTGCGCTAATCACTTCCCTGACTCAGGACCATACCTCTCAACTGTACAGATTTCACAGAATGTCCATATTTTTGCCTCTTAATTTTCATTCATTTTGCATAAAATTGTGTTTTTCTGGCAAATTAGTGGCAAATCATTAAAGATTGAAGTTAGAAAATAATGACAAGCATTTCAGTTTCAGACTTTGTACCCTTCAGAAAATCTATGCTAATGCAACTTCTAAGTTTGCAAGAGCAATATTTAAAAATTGTCCATATTTTTGGGCCTTTGCCTCACTTTTATGTATGGCTTTGTCCAGATTTCTTGCTCTAAGAGGTTGAGAGTCTTGTTCAGGATGGACTCTTGCAGTAATACACTAGTACTGCACTAGTCACTTCTCTGATTCAGGACAGACTCCTACAGTAATGTACTAGTACTGCACTAGTCACTTCCCTGACTCAGGACAGACTCTTGCAGTAATTCACTAGTACCGCACTAGTCACTTCCCTGATTCAGGACAGATTCCTGCAGTAATGCACTAGTGACTTTCCTGATTCAGGACAGACTCCTGCAGTATTGCACTAGTACTGCACTAGTGACTTCACTGATTCAGGATAGACTCCTGCAGTACTGTACTAGTACTGCACTAGTCACTTCCCTGATTCAGGACAGACTCCAGTGGTAATGCACTAGTCACTTCCTTGGCTCAGAACAGACTCATGTGGTACTGTACTAGTCAGTTCCCTGACTCAGGACAGAATCCTGCATTACTGCATTAGTCACTTCCCTGACTTAAGATAGACTTCTGTGAGAATGGATTAGTCACTTCTCTAACTCAGGACAATGCCTGTGGTACAGCACTAGTCACTTCCTTGAATCAGGACATTGTCCCTTTCACCACAGCCCTCTGTCTCTTACAACGCAGCACTTCAGCACTTAAGTTTCTTAGTCATGGCCATTCTGCAGCCCCTCCTTTATCAGTCATGGCCCTTTCCTGGCTTCTCCTTTCTCAGTCGTGGCCCTTCCCCAGCCTCTTGTTTCTCCCAGCTCCTCTTTTCTCAGTCGTGGCCCTTCCCCAACCCCACCAGTTTTCCTATCTACCTCCTGTATGGCAACTTGTCAAAGACCTCACTGAAGTGGTACTCCCCCATCAAGATCACCTGCAGCCCAGTCAAGACAATCGAAGAGGGATGCCTGAACATTCCTTTTGTTCATGAATCCATATAGGGTGTGTTCCTAGATGTTGTTGCCCATTTCATTCATGTCTGCTGCCAGTTCTTTACCTTTGCTGTAGCCTACTTTTTATATTTGAATTTTTTTTTAGTTTTTCTAATTAGAGTTGCCAGCATTTGTGCCTGTTTGATTACAGTTTTCATAACCTTTAGCCTTACTTTTTTCACCACACTGTTCATCAGGTTCTCATCAGTACTGCACATGTGCAGACTGACTGCATCTCGTAGGTGCTGAAGTTGGAGATGACTTTGTTCCCTCCCACTGCTATGATGCTGGAGTCTGTTTCTAAATACTAGAGCCTAACTTATATATCTAAATTGGTTTACTATCATATGTTTGACATAACATTGTTCGAATGTACAGATGTCCAAACCAAATGTTCGGAAATCTGTACACCGAACAGTGTAAATGTTGAACCGAGTTTTTCAGTGCAGTCGAATTTCGAAAATGTTGACTACACTGAAATGATCCTACCCACCCAACGTACTGCAACTGTTTTTTGCAGGGGGCAGCCCCCCCTGCACCCCCCCACACCCCCCTACCTATATATACAAACTCCGAGATCGCACTAGAGTGAGGGCAAGGGTACAGTTCCCCATCCCCACTATAGTGCAATCTGCACCGCAATGTTGGAACTGACAACAGTGGCGATTCACTCTTGTCAGCTTCGACATTGTGGTGATCGCCCTAATGGTTCTGCTACATGATTTTCGCACAAAGTTCGTTCATCTAAAAGATGAACAAACATGTGATAGTAAACCATCTAAATCATATCTGACAGTGAAATATGCTAACTCATTTTTTTCATATTCTTTGTTTTAAAAATGTAAAAACTTATTTCAAAATGAAAAAGCACCCATACACAAAACAGTTTAGAGTTAAATACTTTGTTACTACAATTTATGTATTAACAAAATAATTACCCTAGGCTTGGGGCCAGCTTTAGGTCAACTAGTACCTGTCTGAGGTTTGTGAGGAAAGTTAATGAAATGTTGACCACACTGTCCCCAGCCCAACACAAGGCAGTGACTTTTTTTTTACTCAAAAAATCTTTTTATTTTTTCCAGAAATAACAAATAAACTTAATTAGCATTTATCTAAATAAGTTAAAACATCATAACATTCTATATACAATATTTACACTTGGCCTGGACTTAAATTATAAGATAAACCAAATTGTGACAGAATTTATGTAGTACATAGACAAGTATTTCCTTTTTTCTCCCCTTTCATTCAAGAAAAGTCTGAGTGCATTTTTAATGTCTCAGTGAGAGAAAGAATCTTCTTCCGTGGGTTATTACTCCATTATTAAGGAGGAATTTTCAGTTCTTTGACTTTAATTTCCATCAGTGCTGTTTCTTTCAATAATCTCACAAATTCTTCAATGGATGGTTCAGAGGTGGATTTCCATTTTCTTGTGGTACACTTCCTAGTAACTGCTAATATAGTCCATAATAGATATGAATCATTTTTATTGATTTCTGTTTTTTCATTAACATTCAAAAAGATTAGAGACTTAAATAATACTAATGTGTCTGTGACTATAGCTTGTAGAAAGTTGCTGATCCCTTCCCAGTATTTTTTGACATTAATACAATCATATAAAATGTCTGTCCAATCTGCTTCACACCTTTGTAAACATCACCAACAAGTAACATTATTGGAAGGGTTACATGTGGCTAATTTGTTGGGTGTATAAATTGCTCTGTGCAAAAATTTCCGTGTGTATATTTTCCAAAATTGTGACTTGGAAGTTAATTTAATGGAACACGACAGTGCCTTTTGATGTTTGGGAGGAAAGGTACAGAAATAATGACATCGTCCCCAGCTCCCAGACAAGGTGTACTGACCTGCTGTGTACACCACTGAGCAGGGCTAATTTTAGATGTGGTGGGATTCAGTGTAGAAACCATTACTAAACTCATGCCAAAATACATTTAGACAGCTTTGATGTGTGGGGGTCACCAGCACTTCCCCCAGAAGTTCTGAAGGTCTGGGTATGTTGCAATGCATTTTATCCCTTTGAGAAATCACTGTAAACTGGGCAACTGACAGCAGGATCAGTTACTTTCATTCATACAACCTCTATCAGGCAGTTATAGCCATGGCTATGTACAATTCTGGGAGTGTCTATGTACAATTCAGGGAGTATCTATGTACAATTCTGGGAGTGTCTATGTACAATTCAGGGAGTGTCTATGTACAATTCAGATGTTGGGAGTGTCTATGTACAATTCAGATGTTGGGAGTGTCTATGTACAATTCAGGGAGTGTCTATGTACAATTCAGATGTTGGGAGTGTCCATGTACAATTCAGGGAGTGTCTATGTACAATTCAGATGTTGGGCGTGTCTATGTACAATTCAGATGTTGGGAGTGTCTTTGTACAATTCAGATGTTGGGAGTGGCTATATACAATTCAGATGTTGGGAGTGTCAATGTACAATTCAGATGTTGGGAGTGTCTATGTACAATTCAGGGAGTGTCTATGTACAATTCAGATGTTGGGAGTGTCTATGTACAATTCAGGGAGTGTCTATGTACAATTCAGATGTTGGGAGTGTCTATATACAATTCAGATGTTGGGAGTGTCTATGTACAATTCAGAAGTTGGGAGTGTCTATGTACAATTCAGATGTTGGGAGTGGCTATGTACAATTCAGATGTTGGGAGTGGCTATGTGCAATTCAGATGTTGGGAGTGTCTATGTGCAATTCAGATGTTGGGAGTGTCTATGTACAATTCAGATGGGAGTGTCTATGTACAATTCAGAAGTTGGGAGTGTCTATGTACAATTCAGATGTTGGGAGTGTCTATGTACAATTCAGATGTTGGGAGTGTCTATGTACAATTCAGATGTTGGGAGTGGCTATGTACAATTCAGATGTTGGGAGTGGCTATGTACAATTCAGATGTTAGGAGTGGCTATGTGCAATTCAGATGGGAGTGTCTATGTGCAATTCAGATGTTGGGAGTGTCTATGTGCAATTCAGATGTTGGGAGTGTCTATGTACAATTCAGATGTTGGGAGTGTCTATGTACAATTCAGATGTTGGGAGTGTCTATGTACAATTCAGAAGTTGGGAGTGTCTATGTACAATTCAGAAGTTGGGAGTATCTATGTACAATTCAGATGTTGGGAGTGGCTATGTACAATTCATATGTTGGGAGTGGCTATGTACAATTCAGATGTTGGGAGTGGCTATGTACAATTCAGATGTTGGTTGTGGCTATGTACAATTCAGATGTTGGGAGTGGCTATGTACAATTCAGATGTTGGGAGTGGCTTTGTACAATTCAGATGTTGGGAGTGGCTATGTACAATTCAGATGTTGGGAGTGGCTATGTACATTTCAGATGTTGGGAGTGTCTATGTACAGTTCAGATGTTGGGAGTGGCTATGTACAATTCAGATTTTGGGAGTGGCTATGTACAATTCAGATGTTGGGAGTGGCTATGTGCAATTCAGATGTTGGGAGTGGCTATGTACAATTCAGATGTTGGGAGTGGCTATGTACAATTCAGATGTTGGGAGTGGCTATGTGCAATTCATATGTTGGGAGTGGCTATGTACAATTCAGATGTTGGGAGTGTCTATGTACAATTCAGATGTTGGGAGTGTCTATGTACAATTCAGATGTTGGGAGTGTCTATGTACAATTCAGATATCAGGCTGTGATAAAAAAGAGGAAAACCATCTAACAACTGGATATATTTCACCTTTGTTTAGAGCAAACAGTTGCCACACATTAAAATATTCCAAGTTGTTTCATGTAAATCACACTAGTTCTGCCAAGCCAAAATAATAAGTAAACAGCAGGCGGCTAATCTTTTTCCTCCACAGACAGACAAGCAAATCTATCTACTCTGTCTGTACATACCAAGTGTTGAGTTAAGTACTCCATCTTATTTGTCTCAAGTATACATTAGCCCTGCAAAGCCACATTTATTGTCATTATTTATTAAATGCATAGCCGGCTTTAGGCGCCAGCGAACCATGCAGTCACTGGGGACCCCCTGTTTCTGGGGGGGCCCACAACCACAGCAAGTTATGTCACCCTGATATTTTGAAACATGTCTGTTAAACCAACAGAATCTATTACAGCAATCTTGTATACTTGGAAACCAGGTGGATAATAACTCTTATTTGTATCTGCTATAAAATTCAAAGATATCTTTGGTTATAGTAACAGTGTTTTATCAAGTAACAGGCTTCACAATTTCATAAAATATTTTACCCCAGATGTAGTGCCAAAAACCCTACTGGTGGACATTATCTCCACTAAAACTAACAACATAGCCAGCATTAGATACCTGGAATACCCATGGCTACAGGGGGCCCTTTAATTTTCCTTGACTGTGTGGGGACCCCACAAAAGCTGCTGCTGGTTGGGGAAAAATGAGGATTAAAAATGTATTAATTTCATGATCATGCTCCATAACCTGAACATGGCTGTGATATGATCCTGCAAGATAAGTATTAGAGAGCTAAACAGCCTAGAGTGACCCATCTCAGTGCGTACCTTGCATTTTAAGAAGAGCTGATGCCTCCAATCTTTAGGGATGGTTTTCTCTTTCAGGGAGATTTATAAATACTGGCAGAACACCTGATACTATAACTCTCAACTTCTTTGCTGAGGAATTCAGCTCAATATCAAAAATAATAGCAGAATAAAGTCCCAAAATCAAGAATGAACTTTAAATATTACTCTAATTCACTTAAAAAGTTAATATATTAACAACTTTTTTTGGACAATAAGAAGTATAAAAGTCTGATGTCTGGATTTATTGACTCCCGGTAATTCTGAATTATTTACCAGCAAATCAAACTTTTTACAAAGGACAGAGCAAAATTATGAGCAAAATCAGGGAAGGACAGTGAGGTAAAGAAAAGTGATTGACTGCTGCCGCTGTTTGATGACTGCTCAACAGCAGTCACTGATATGGTGTGGCAGTACCAGTGTTGCACAAAGTATTGCTATTTGCTGAAATAAGTACAAGACTAATATTGCTACGGCTTATGCTTGTGTTTGTGTTTGTAATCAATATCACTGATCTTTATCTGTGCACACACCCAGTAATACTAGGAGGACACATATGTTATTCTTCCGGGTATCAGTAAAAAATACAGCTAACAAGTAATTATATTTCAAAAGTAAGGCATAAAATATATCATAAAACATTTAGACCTTGGATCTTCTAGGAGTCTGGTGGCCTATACTCTCCAGATAGTATAAATGGATACAGAAAGCTCCCTTAATCACCATTGACTGTATAGGGGGGGGGCCAAAAAACTGTTACTGGTTGGTAAAAATGAGGAGAAAACATGTATTAATTTTCTGATTATGCTCTTTCACCTGAACAGGGCTGTGATATGACCTTGTTAGGATAAATCTGATAATGGCCACTGTTCTCAACTACACTCATTCTAAAACCAACCCTGCTTAGATGTGTGTGTACAGAAAACTACTGTACGTTATGGGTGGAGAGGGGCTGGGGATTGTGTGCTTATTACTTCTTTAATTTTTCATTACAGTCAAACCTTAGAGGTGTGTACAAGAGTTAAATATAGTGTATGTGTGTCCTAAGGACAATGCGGTTATTGTTTGTTTTACTTTTCTGACAGACCTCACAGGTGTACAAAAAAGGTTACTATAACTTCTGTAGTGGCAGTTTACTGTCTAGGATCAATAAAGTAGAATACGTTACTGTAATTATTTTTTCACTTTCCTCACAATCATACTTCAGGCATGTATACTGGTGGCTGTCTTTGGGGGCTACGGGTGAGGAGTGAGGAGGCATGCTGTGCGTATATATGTCAGCAGTCACTTGAAATACATGACTGTGGCAATTTGTACCTCTGCTTTTAGCCCAATCTAACACTAGTAGGATGCATAGACAGTGACAGTGACTTTCACTTTTGGGGGGATGTTAGGAAGGCAGGCAGTATTCTGGGATATACCTGTGTATCCTCACAACAATTGGACAGTTAGTTTATTGTGAGTCATTATTTTGTCAGCTTTGAATATTTAGCCTTGGGCACAACTTAATAACTTCCTTGAAAGGCACAAAAAAAAAAAAAAAAAAAAAAAAAAAAGAATGAAATTCTTTTTTTACTCATGATTTTAGTTTAGGCCTCCATTGGATTAAAAGGATGAGAAAACGCTGTAAAGTGCATCCCAGAACATCTGTAACCCTCTGGACCCTGGCCATCCCAGAACATCTGTAACCCTCTGGACCCTGGCTTATTTGCATTACTTCCTAAATGATTACTACTGTGCTGTCCTGATTAAGAAAGGTGTGTATGTATCTCACAATACATCAACAACTGGAAAGGCCACAGAAATACCTCATAAAGAGGATTACCGGCCTCAAACAGATGCCCTACGCAGACCGTCTCAAAAAACTCCAGCTTTACTCCATTGCATATCGCCTACTCAGAGGTGATCTCAGCCTAACATACAAAGCTATGTCAAACCCAGAGCTGTTGGACATGCTCCACTTAAAGAAATCCCAATCTCTCCGACACACTCTAGGGACCTAAACCTTGTCACCACAATAAACAGAACATGCTGGAGGGATAGGTTCTTGTCTCAGAGACTTCCCATACCCTGGAACAGACTACCTGTCTATGTCAAACAGAGCTCCTCATTAGCACTCTTCAAGAAAAATCTTGATGATTGGATGGGAAATGGGAAATTCACCCCAGGGATCACTTCTGTAGCTCTGCTCGACAGGGACACAGGAAAATAATTTTCTTGGGTGGCGAAAGCCAGGGTACATTTTTTGGCTAGGCTTATATAGACCCTAGGGCCAATAGCCTAGTACCTACCTATGAACCTATGAACCTATGAAAGGATGCCAGAAAAATTAAAGCTGAACAGAAACACTGAATTTTTCTTTGATCATAATTCCTGTTTATGCAGTCATTGAATGAAAAGGTTGTATAAAAAAGAAAAAAAAAACTTAAAAAATGCATTTCAGAGAATATAGAAAATTATGGTGTCTTGAAAAAAACTGAAGAATAAGGAACATTTTGAGAAAAGAAAAGAGAAAGAAAAAAATAAAGTAATGTGCATCATATGGGGAGCCCAACATGGAGGGGAAACAGAGAGGAGGAATGGAAGGTGTGTGTGTGTGTGTGTGTGTGTGTGTGTGTGTGTGTGTGTGTGTGTATGTGTATGTATGTGTGTGTGGAGGGGGTTGAAACAGGAGGCCTAGGGTGCATTTCACCCAAGTCCAGACAGTTACATAGAGTTGTGATGTATCATTGTTGCAACTAAATGCCAGTAACTGTAAATGTCCCTTTGTGGAATAGGCCAACACAGTGTGGTATATTGACCTGTTGTAATGTAAGAGCACTTGTAGCTACAGGTCAGTCTGTGCATACTACTCCCAAAAGTTTGCAGCATGAACTGAAGGATTCCTTAGGAAGGGTGGCAGTGACAGGGTGATACTTACACTGGAAATGCCTGGGGGTCCCCAACTTGACATTTGCTGAGGGCCCCCAAAATGCTAACACCGGCCCTGATTAAATGTAATTCAACACCTTTTCTCCCAAAATTGCCATTTTTACTAGAAGAGAGAGAAAAAACATTGACCCAAAACTAGGGACAGCTGGAAGACATGCCAACCCCCACCCAGCAGTTACAGCCAAGAAGTACGAAGTTTCACCTCTGCAAGATGAGTTCATAGACAGGTTGCTACATACTGCAGTATTACAAGTTGCTCCACAAAAAAAGAAAAAAAAAACATTAATATTGCCATAAAATATCTGAATATCTGGTTAATCACTGCCAGTATCAGACACACACACACACACACACACACACACACACACACACACACACACACACACACACACACACACACACACACAGGTCTCTCCAGCAGGTTTTGTTGATGTCGCATATTAGATTCAGGCCTTTGAAGCGGGCAATGCGGAAGGAGTTAGACTTGGATATGGAGCATCTCTAGAGGGCAGGGTCCAAGATTGCCTTGTAGGCGAGACACAGATCACCTCTGAGCGATCTATTTGACACCGAGTAGAGTGATAGTGATTTGAGCCTGTCTGTATAGGACAGGTGTTGGAGGCCATGGATTCTCTTTGTGAAGTATTTCTGTGGCCTTTCCAGTTGGTGCAGATGTTTGGAGAGATACATGCCAAATGGGGCATTATACTCAATTATTTTTCTAATGAGTGTGGAGTACAGAGAGGTAATAACCTCCTTTTTTCTGGATGCAATCCCTTTACTTATGAGATGAACTAAGTACAAGGTTTTTCTGACCACTGCCACTACATGATGATCGAATGTGAGATTGTTATCAACCTGAGTACCCAGGTCTCTCACCACAGGCTGTGTGCTTAGGGGGTTGGGGTTGATGTAGTAATCAGTAGGGACTGTGTTTTTGTTGAATAGTATGATGATACATTTTTTTGCATTTAGCTTGAGGTCATGACTTCGGCACCAGTCATTAGTTGCTGTGAGACCCTCTTGCAGTATGTTAACATCATTTGGGGAGTCAATAACAGCACCCAACTTACAGACGTCTGCAAACGTGGTCAGCCACGGGCCATCTTTCGTTGCCTGGACCTCTGAGAAGTAGATGCCAAACAGCAGGAGCCCCAGGACAGATCCCTGGGGACCTCTACTAGTGACAGGTCTGCCATCGGAGGTGGAGGCACCTATTTTGACCTTGAGGGTCCTGTCAGTGAGCAAGTTGGCCACCCACCTGATGAGACAGGGATTTATGCTAAGTTGTGTTAGCATTTTGATGATGACCAAGTCGGGGATTGTGTCAAAGGCCTTGGCTAAGTCAAGGTAAGCTGTATGTATGGGCTATCTCTTATCCAGGGCCTTGGTGACAGTCTCAAAGAAGTCAACCAGGTTCAACAGGCAAGATCTGCCCTTAAAAAATCCAAATTGGGAGGGGTCAAGTGGTTGGAGATTGCCTATGTCCTTGTTTATGACATCCATAATAATATGTTCCATGGCTTTACAGCTCAGACTTGTTAAGCAAATGGGGAGATAGTTTCCAGGGTCCGTAGTGGCACCACCTTTGTGCAAGGGGATGACAATGGCAATTCTCCACTCTGCTAGAATGAAGCCTGTAATTAGGCTGTAGTTGAATATGGTGCTCAATGACGGAGCCAGTTCTTGATGGAGATGGTGCAGAATACAGCCTGGGATACTATCAGGTCCCATGGAAGCTGTGTTCTTTGCATTGGATAGGCCCTTTAACACTTGGTCTATGGAGGTGTGAGATGCAGCACAAGTAAAAGGGACCTCAAAAGGGCCTTTGGAGTGGGACAGGGGGGTGAAATTTGCACTGAACCTATCTGCTAGCAGGTTGGCTAAGTCAACAGGATCAGTGTAAGTGATACTGTTAAGTACTAATTTGGAACAAATCTAGGCTTTGCCATGGAGGTTCCTGACATAACTGAAGAAGGCTTTGTTATTTCCCACTGTTTAATAGGTTCATAGGTAGGTACTAGGCTATCGGCCCAAGGGCCTACATAAGCCTAGCCAACAAGGTTCCCTGGCTTATGCCACCCAAGAAAGTTATTTTCCTGTACCACTGTCGAGCAGAGACACAGAAGTGATCCCCGGGGTGTATTTCTTATTTCCCATCCACTCATCAAGATTTTTCTTGAAGAGTGCTAATGAAGAACTTTGCTTGACATAGATGGGTAGCCTGTTCCAGAGTATGGGGAGTCTCTGGGACAGGAATCTATCCCTCCAGCATGTCCTGTTTATTGTGGTGACAAGGTTTAGGTCCCTAAAGCATGTAGCTCGGAGGGATTGGGATTTCTTTAGGTGCAGCATGTCCAACAGCTCTGGGTTTGACATAGCTTTATATGTTAGGCAGAGATCACCTCAGAGTAGGCGATATGCTACAGAGTAAAACTGGAGTTTTTTGAGGCTGTCAGTGTAGGGTATCTGTTTGAGGCCAGTAATCCTCTTTGTGAGGTACTTCTGTGGCCTTTCCAGCTGCTCCAAATGTCTTGTGAGGTACATTCCAAAAGGGGCGTTGTACTCTATAATGGGTCTAATGAGTGTCAAGTAGAGGGGAACAATGACCTTTTTTTCCTGGATGAGGACCCTTTTATGATGAGGTGTGCCACGTAGAAGGACTTCCTGACTACTGTGGCGATGTGACTATCAAAGGAGAGACTACTGTCCACCTGGGTCCCAAGGTCTCTTATCACACATTCGGTGTTTAGTAGATTTCTTGCCTATGTGGTAGTTCATGGGTACAGAGTTTTTACCAAAGGGGATGACACTGCACTTTCTGGCATTGAGCTTGAGGCCATGGCTCTGACACCAGGCATCTGTCTCAGCAAGGCCCTTCTGTAGGATGTCCACATCATTTGGGGACTTGACTATGGCTCCTAGTTTGCAGTCATCTGCAAACTTCATTAGCCAGAGGCCTTCTGTGTTAGCCTGTACTTCAGAGAAGTAGATACCAAACAGGAGAGGTCCCAGGAAGGAACCCTGTGATACTCCACTTGTCACTGGTTTGAAGTCAAATTTGGAGTCTGCAACTTTTACAGTGTGGGTTCTGTCAGTGAGTCTGTTGGCAACCCATCTTGTGACATAGGGATTTATACCTAGTTTAGTGAGTTTAGCTATAATTCCAGAATGGGGAAAGGTGTTGAAAGCCTTGGCGAGGTCAAGATAGGCTGTGTGAACCACCTTACCCTTATCTACGGCTTTGGTGAC
Source organism: Protopterus annectens (assembly GCF_019279795.1). Taxonomy (NCBI): domain Eukaryota; kingdom Metazoa; phylum Chordata; order Ceratodontiformes; family Protopteridae; genus Protopterus; species Protopterus annectens. Next base: position 1,813,611,421 of record NC_056729.1, on the reverse strand, counting down.
TGCCTCAAAGAAGTCGATCAGGTTCAGGAGGCATGATCTGCCTTTCACAAACCCGAACTGGGTGGGATCCAGAGTTTGGAGGTTACCAATGTCTTTGTTTATGAGTTCCATGATGATACGTTCCATGGCCTTGCAGACCAGGCTCGGCAGGCTAATAGGTCGATAGTTCCCGGGATCAGTGGTGGCTCTCTTTTTGTGGAGTGGGATAACTGTTGCTGTGCGCCATTCAGTGGGCACAAAGCCTGATGTGAGGCTATTATTGAACATGGTGCTTAAGTGGGGAGCCAGTTCATTCTAAAGTTCATGTAAAATGCAGCCTGGGATGTTGTCCGGTCCCATGGATGCTTGTTTTTGGCTTTAGAGAGTGCAGCTTTTACCTGCGTAGTTGTGATTACAGGGACTCTGCATTCTTCCAGTATAGATATGAGCCCTTTAGGGGGTGAGGGGGGGGGTAAAGTTAGCACTGAATCTATCTGCCAGGATGCTGGCAATATCATTTGGTTCTGCAATTTTGATGCCTTTGTGCTGTAGAGCAGATCTGGGTGTTTCCATCGAGATTCCTGATATAGCTATAGAATGCTTTGTAGTTGTCCTTGGAATTAGTGGCGATTTTGTTTTCATAGCTAGCTTTGGAGGGTCTTATAAGGGATCTCAGTTTCTTACTGAGGCTGACCAGGGAGCTCCTCCACTCATGGGATTTTACTCTCTTTTGCAACGGTTTCTTTCTTTTGTTGTACAGTTTGTTTATTGCAGGGGACCACCAGATTGGCTTTACATTTTTTGGAGGATAGCGTATTGGTTCTGTTTGGGATAGCATGATCCATGCTCTCATGTAAGTGCTTATAGAGTGCATTTCTGTTGGATTCAGCAGTTGTAACTGTATTGTCCATCTGCATGGGTGTCATGAAATTCACCACTTCTGTCTTAAGAAGCATGAAGTTAGCTTTGGAGAAATTTTTTACCATGGTTTCCTTAATGGGGGGTGGGGGCAGGATGTGGATATCAAGAGCGATTAGCTTATGGTCGGATCGGACCAACGAGGAGTTGACTTCAGGTGCGGAACACCGGTCACTCATGTTGGTAATGACTAGGTCTAGGATATTGTTGCCCCTGGTGGGGGGTGTGGATAGGTTAGTTTTGATTCATACTTGGCTTTGGAGATTTTCTTGTTGAGGCTAAGGAAAGAGGTTTTCCACTTTAGAATTTGTTCCTTTTTACCCTTGGACAACAGTTTCTTCCTTTTGTTGTAAAGCCTGCTGACAGAGGATATCCATCAGACTAGTTTGTTTTTCCTTAAGAAGCAGGTTTTAGCTCTGTTGGGTATGGCTGAGTCCATGCAGTTGTACAGGTGCTTGTATACTGCACTGGGGTACTGTTCAGCATAGTTGTCTGCATCCTCTGAGGGGGCAGTGCTGTGAAGCTACTGATGCCCTCCTTTAGGAGGTTGTAGTCAGCTTTTGAGATGTGTTTAGCTTGATTACGGCTGGGGAGTTTTGGTGGGATAGAAACTTTGAATGAGACAGTCTGATGATCTGATCTCACCAGGGAGGAACATAGGTTCATAGGTTCATAGGTTCATACTAGGCTATCTGCCCAAGGGCATTTATAAGCCTAGCCCATAGTTATGTGGCTTTCGCCACCCCTTTAGTTTGAATAAAAACTATGCCTATCATTTTGCTGTGCCTCTGTCAAGCAGTGACACTGAAGTAATCCCCATACTATGGGAATGGTGCAGTGATCACCCATGTTGGTGAGATCCAAGTCCAGAATGTTATCTTCGCTTGTGGGGAATGAGACAAGCTGGTCTAGTGTGTTAGAACTGATGAAGTCAAGGAATCATTGTGTGAGTGAATTAGTACAAGAATAGTTCACCCAGTCTATGGTGGGGTAGTTAAAGTCACCCAGGATCAGGGTGTTAGGGGGTACCTTGATGGAGTCAGGTAAATCCAGGTAAGAGGAGTGGGTGTCCTTAGTCATGGAGGGGGTCTCTAGCTGGCTATAACTTGGATGGGTGTCTTGCTAACTGTCAGTTGCACCTGGAGTAGTTCCAGTGCATCATGCTGGCAAACCAGACTGGAGGCATTCTTGTCCTTAATGAAGATGGAGACTCCACCACTCTTAGTCTTCTCAACCTCATTTTAGGGTCAGAATGTGTAGAATAAAGTATAGCCTGGTAAGGCAGAGATGCTGTCTGCAACCCTGATCCAAGTTTCTGTGACCGCATAGACATTGGCATCTTCCAGTGCAAGGAGGGTCTCCAATGAGTGCATTTTCAGGTTAAGGCTCCGAGCGTTAAGCAGCATGACCTTCAGTTTGCTTTTTGACAGATATTTTATGCTGGAAGATTTGTCTTTGGGACATTGCCTAAAAAAGGCACAATGGGGGAGGCAAGAGCCTTGGACAATATTGGGAATCCCAGTGCTGGCAAAGCATCAAGGCCTGTCAACCATGTCATCCCAGGCAGACAGATACTGGATCCCCTTGGAATGACACCAGAAACTAAGCCAATTGTTGAAGTCAATTATTTTTTGTTGGAATTGTGGTATAATTCTTGGTGAAGGCAGGATTCTGCTTAGGGCTAGGGTCATACCTGTCTGGGACACATACTCCAAGAGCTCAATCATATCTCTCTTCATATAGTCCAGGGAGGTATATCTCAAGTCATTCACACCAACATGGACAATGACAGAGTCATACTTGTACTTGTGGTGGAGAGACTTAAGTGCGTGCGTGATGTGGTGGATTCTGGCACCAGACAGCCAACTGACCATGACCTTCTCCTTGTCTAGCCTGGTGAAGGGGACATCTGTGTGTCTCACAACTGAATTGTGAATGACTAGTATGTTTGTTTATTGTTATGAATTTTGCGCTGTGATGGTTTATTGTTTTGCTGTGTTTGTGAGACACTGGTGTGTTGTCTGCTGTGTGCGATGTGTTTAGTGTTGTGTGTAGAATGGTTGTGAGTGTGTTTTAGAGGTCTCTGCTGTTTAGGTAAGTTTTTATTGAGGACCTCTGCATAGGTGGGTGGGTGTTGTGCCTGGCTCTGTGATGTGAGTGGTGTGGCAATCTCCTCTTTGTCAGGAGTACTGACTAGTGCAAGAATGCATGGATTACAGGTTACTGATGTAGAGGCATTTCTCACAAGTAGAAGAATTATGTGCTAGGAGAAGATGGCTATCAGTGATCATGAGGCAGTTGCTACACTATGCCCATGTATGCCCATGTCAACCAAGCTGGCAGGAAAAACTGATGGGAATTGTCCAGACATAGTGTTCCAAATGCTTGGGAGGACTCATGGAGAGAGGATTTTGATAAGGGTTTGTCCACAAGAGTGTAGACCACAAAAACCTTAGATGTAAAGGTAACTGGCCTGAAGCACAAGTGCTAAAACCAAAACTAAGATGCTTAGAATAACAGATAGATTTAATCAGGCTACTAACAAGCAGTAATAAATTCAGCAGAATAAAAGCACTTGAGCACTTAAGAGCACACATGAAAAATAAGGTAATGAAGTAGGAAGAACACAATTACAGTAAAAGCAACTGAATAAAGTGTATTTTTTTTTTTGTGGAGAGGGAGGAAACATAATATCGTTCAAGATTAAGAAACTAAGGGATCTGGCTTTTCCAAATGCTCTCTCTGTACTCAGTAGACTGAGCTGATGAGTTGGGACAGGGAGGAGTGCCCAAAATCAAGGAAGCAAGGGGTAGTCCTTCCCAAATTATTTCACTGCACTACGTTGAGTGGGCAAATGAGATGGTAATGGGAAAAGTGACCATAATCAAATTTACAGCAGGGGCAGGCAATTCCAAAGCCACCAAGTTTAAGAGCACAAAAACAGTTGGGTGGCAGGGCAGGAAAAGCAAACAATGCAGAGACACAGAAGCCAGAGGCCAGCACTAAACAATGAAGCAAATATTTAAATGCAGTACAGTGCAAATCAAGTGCTAAAAGTATACTTATATCAGTTTGGTATATCAGATGGTTATAGAATCCAAGACAGCCAGGTAATTAGCTCCATTATCGTCAACTATCTACAATTTAGCAGATGAAATGTCCCTCCTGACTTCATAAACAGTCAAGAAGTAAAGCCACATTTTAAAACTCTACATTTATTTTTAAACACAGGTTTATAGTTTAATTAAAAAAAATCCTCACATAATATTGATCATTTCCCCTACAGCCAACATGGGTGGCTTTGTGTCTTTCAATTAACATCCTGCAAGGTCTCAGAAACCTTACAAGGTAAGTCAAATGTAATGCTGCTTCACTGACTAGAATGGTCATCAGGTGAACAAGCAGGGCAGTGTATTTTATTTATTTTTAGAACAAAAAAAACACATTTTGTTGCTTTAAAAATGTAGTGCTATTCCAAAGACAGCCCTAGGTGGTCACCTAGTTGGCTTATGTGTAAGGCCTGTCCTGGTGGCGATATGCAGCATTACTATACTGACCAAACATTTGTTCTGACCAGGACATATGTGGGAATCTACAGCATTAACAAAGTGACCATGAAACATTTGTTCTGACCAGCCCTCATGTGAGAAAGTGCAGCATTACCCAAGTGACCATCAAATATTCATTCTGGGAAGACTTGAGTGGTGTTGTGCAGCATTACAAAACCAAAAATCAAACATTCAGAACATGTCTAGTAATGTGCTGCATTAAGAATCTGACCATCGAACATTTACCCTAAACAACCGAGACAATGTAACAAAACTCCTGTGTAGTATGCATACCAGATATAACAGTGACTATACTGATTTATAGATAATGCACTACAGTACAGTCATATAGCGTAGCTAGACACGTTGGCAGCTATATCTCACAGGTGGAATACAGTACATTAAAAATTAACAGCTGATAATTTATTAGTAAAATAATACTATAAGTAAGTAGTTGTTCTTCTAAAGAAGTCTTTTTTTGTTACGCAGATTGCTTTGTTGGTGTATGCAAACCATTACCATAAATACTTATATTGAAATCATGCTGTGCCTGTAGTTATAAAGAAAAGCTAAGCAGACCGTGAAACTAAAATATCAAGAAGCATGCCATGCTCATCCTTTTTATACCACCTGCAGCTTTAATGTCAGGAATATTACCTGAAATGGAATTAAATGTATAACAAAGATACAGATGATGTAATGCAGTACACTTTTTAAATTTTTTTTTTTTGGGGGGGGAGGTTCCCTAAAACCATTCTTTTCTCGTTTCCATTATTCTAATAATTCATACCATCTCTCTAACACTTTACTTTGGTTAAATGTAAATTTAACTTGATTATGAATAAAAATACTTGTAATCCTCCCAATACTGAGTAAGTGGGACACTTCTTGGATGGCTTTCATCTTCTCATTGGAAGGGTACATCCCCGTTCTGTCCAGTATGTGTCTAAGATATTCAGTCTGCAACTTACCCTAATCCGATTTTGTGTTTTAAATTCTTAGGCTTAAGTTGTGGAAACATTGCAGCAGCTTCTGTGAGTTACTAAGAAATGCAGTTTCTGTTTCCCAAGGAACAGTTAATCATCTGAGTACAACTACTACATTCACAGCAAGGAATATGTTTAAAATTGTTTTAATAAGTAGTACAGAGTTCATACTTATTGGTACTCTGTTATGCACAAGAGGTCCGCTCTGTTTTTTAATTGCTACCTACCTTTTATAGTCATCATGAAATAATACTTGAGAAGCAGAGGCAAGATCTAGTTTAAAAACACAATTCTACCACCCAATGTGGGCATCTGCTCTTCCATTCCGGGGAGTGGGGGTCCAAATAGAGAGATGATAAAATCAGCAAGAAAAGGAGAGTAGTATTGCTAGAAATTAATTTTTCAAGTCTTGGTGAGTACCTTTGTGTGGTGGACCCTGTTTTCATAAAATCTCTCCAAAACGACACTGACATATCGACTGTCACTGGGATTCAATAAACTCTGTGTAGGCTTTGCACAGAGCCTACACAGAGTTTACATGTTAGTGTGATGGTGCGTGGCATGCATCAGTGTGCAATGCATATTAATGAGGTGCAATGCACCTCAGATAGGTTTCGTGGCTCACAACAATGCTGCTGGCTGTAAAACCTTAAGTGAACACAAATAGCAGTTCTGTTTTAAGGAGAACACCTACGGTGTGTGCATTTGCGTAGAATGCCACAATGATCACCAGGTATAGATCATAGGGTACTAGTGTGTATGCTATATCTTTAAGAAGCATGTGAGGCTGTATGTGCATGTATAAATTCCTGACATGTGTATTCCCTGGTGCCACTTTGAAGAAGCAGCCAGAGAGAGGGAGAGAGCATGCATAATCATAGTTGTTAATTTGTATATAAGTTACTTAAGTTAAAGACAGTAAGTCGCTATAGTGATGTGTTTGTATAAAATAACGCTGCTTGAAGAGAACCCACGAAGACTCTTTTATCATGTCCTAGACACAAAAGTGACACCAGAGTTTCACAAATATCTGTCATTCTGTAGTGCAACACATCTGCACAGAGGCCAACTTAATGAGTGGGCAAATAACCAGTAATTGAGACATATTTGACATAGACATCACATAGGAATGTGTTACAATGTAACACTCTCAACCTCTTCGAGTGAGAAATGTGGACAAAGCCATAAAAATGGGTGAACAAAGGACCAGAAATAGGGACTGATGTTTCATATTGTACTTTCAAACTTAGGAAGTTGATAGAATATAGGTTGCACATTAGCATGAACGTTCTGAAGAGCATGAAGTTTGAAACTCAAATGTTAGTCATCTGTTTCTGACTGCATTCTGCAATGACATGCCTTTGATTTGCCAGGAAAAAAACTGCTATGAAGAAAAGATCACAAATATGAGACAGAAACTGCACATTGTGCACAGATCAGGACAGTTGAGAGGTATGCATTCAAATGTATGTATTATTAAGTCACATCAGTCCATAGATCATCCCAGTGACATGACAGAAAGCTACATAGTTGATAAGAAAAACATCCAGACATCCTGGGAATATCTGGGCAATTGAGATGTATGAATGTGAAATATATGGTCCAAACACAGTACAGGACAGTGTACTTATGGTGCAGAGTATTGTGATATCCCATTCCTGGCATTCTGTATTGAAGCTGCATTAATGATCTGTAACATGACATGGGACTGCCATGTAAAATGATCACTCAGGGGAAATGTGTAAATTGAAAAGGGATACACAGATGAATTTTAGGAATGAACACAGGGAAAGAGTACAGATGAAATTCCCACATGTACAGCAGAGGAGGGTATGTCAATGGAAGATGGTTGTAGCAGCAACACCAAGCACATATATATATGGTACAGTACAGACTGTACAGTGAAAATGTGTTGTCTGTTACTGTCACACAAGGTAACATAACAATGGTAAGGATGTGTGTGTGTGTGAGATAAGCATCCTTAATAATGCAGAGGAAATCTATCAGGATCTGACATACAATGGAGGTAGGGTGCATATTGGGAATCTGTGCAAACTGTTGGGTCGGAATATGAGTGTACTCTCAGCAGTGGTCTCCAGCGTGGTGGCCACAGGTAAAGGCTCATGGAAAACATTACAAGAACCAACCACAGTCATGGACAATATCTGCATAATATCACCACTAATCCCATGCCTCTGACATAGCATATGTGATGTGGAGTGATAACAGATGAGCCTGCACACACACACTTGACAACTATTATGATACATCCACACTCTATGAGGAAAACAATGCACACTGTCCTGGTATTGTAATGTCTGCAGGAGGTGTTAGGAGTGGCACTGCTATACCAGAGTGACACTGCTATACCTGTATGTGACAGTAAGGGCAATACAGGCTAGCTGCCTTGTGTGCATGGCATACATCTATAGCACAATGCACCCTGACATGAATGATATACATGCCATTAATGTTGTCAAACACCTATGTATGCAGTGTGTGCATAAGCTGAACAGGTAGCATACATGCATCTGGTGTAACAACTCTCTAAGGCCAAGAACACTGCATCAATGGCCCCAGACAATATCCCAGGATGCCTGCTAAATAATATGAAATACGATCTACCAGGCCCTCTGGAACTGCTATTTAACTATATCCTCCAAACATGCTTCGTGCCTGATGAATGGAGAACAGCAACAGTCATTCCTCTGCACAAAGGTGGGCCATCTACAGACCCTGGAAACTAGAGAACCATAAGTCTCACTAGTCTTATATGTAAATCCATGGAAATAATTATATTGAAATGATAAATAATGATGAAGTAAACCTCCAGACACTGGACCCAACCTAGTTTGGTTTTGTCAAGGGTGGGTCATGCCTATTCAGCCTGGTGGACTACTTTGAGAAGTTCACCAAAGTGACGGATTAGGGCAAAATTGTTTACATTGACATGGCCAGGGCATTTGACACAATACCCCACTCAGGCCTTGTTGACAAACTCAAGGTGTTAGGTACAAACCCATATGCCACCAGGTGGATAGCCAACTGGCTCACAGACAGGACCCAGGAAGTTAGAATTGGGGAGTCCACCTCTACAAAGAGCACAATCACAAGTGGAGTCCATTGGGGATTGGTCCGTGGACCGCTCCTTTTTGGCATTTAATTCCCTAAGTCAAGGCCACTGTCAACGGTTTCTGGCTGACTGAATTTGCAGATGATTGCAAATTATGAGCTGTAATTGAACCCCACACTGACACAAATGTTCTCCAGGAAGGGCTGACACAAACAAGCAACTGGTGTCGGAGCCATGGACTAAAACTAAATGCCAATAAATGCATAATAGTATCTTTCAGGAAGTCATCCACCCCTGCTAAATATGATATTGACAACACACCCCTTAGAGTTGACCCAGTAGTCAGGGATTTAAGGAACACACATACAAGTAATCTAGCATTTGACCAATGTGTCTACAATACTGAAGAAATCATTCTATGTTCTGCAACTTATAAACAAAGGAATGGCATCTAAGTCAAAGGAAATCATTGTTACACTGCATTTGGCATTTGTCAAACCTATCATTGAGTACAGTGTCCCCATTGATATGTACCTAACCAGGCATATCCAACAAACTGGAACGTCCACAGAGGTTTCTAACTAAAAGAATGCAGGAAGTATGTAAAATGTCCTATGCAGACTGCCTCAAGGCCCTATCCCTGGTTTTTGAGGGGGACATCTATGTCTGGCATACAGAGCATTGTCAGACCCCACTCTGATGGACCTCCTGCATATCCACAAAACAAGCAACACCAGAATTACCTATTCTAAAGACTTAAACCTTGCCTGTGATATAAACAGCACCTGCTGGACAGAAAGGTATGTATCCCAGAGACTACCCCATCCCTCGAACATGCCTCCTATCTATGTGAAGCAGAGTTCCTCCCTAACCCAATTCAAGTGTAGCTTGGACACTTGAATGGTAAACAGGAAATTCATCCCTGGTTTGGCACCTATGTCACTAATGGACACAGGCAAACTGTAAATGGTTCATCTCCAAGGTGACTGCTTGTAAATGTTTCATCTCCCAAGCACCTACTTACACTTATGAAGGGTATCAGAACTTGTCAGAGATTTGAGATGTATGGCTAAGCTTAAAAAGGCCCTTGTGGTCTAGTAAACACCTATGAACCTACTGGTGTTCCGCACCATTGCAGAGACATTTATATTCCCCAGAAGGAATACCTAGGTATGGCCAATAAGCTGTGTGACAGAGCACCATAGCAAAGGTGGTACACTTCAGGTACACATCACTGGAACATGTATAGGGAAGTACATGGAGAAGGGTGTATTGTACACAGTTATTGGTGTGATGAAGACTGGAAACCATGAAGTTATGGCTTCTGATGTGCATGTCCTTCACATACCCAGTAGTTGTGTTACATTCAAGGGAGTAGTCAGCACTGTGACCACATGGTGGTAGATATACCAATTACCCCCCACCTCAGGACACAGGTCACATACCTATCGGTCTGATTATAGAGTGTGATGTCCATATTATACTTGGGTGTTGTGACTGTTTCCTGATTCAACAAATGCCTCCATGTGCCTCATCAATGCAGGTGTTGTCATGGTTGTGGCAGTAGTCTCTACTATGCATTGATACTGTCTGTATTATACTGATATCACAGCTGGAGTCAATGATTGCCCGCAAGCTGTAGTTCTTCAAGCAGCGTTTGGACACAGCATGCATAGGTCATCTGTGATGTCTATCACTTAACTAATAGGCAGGAAGGGGCCTAGCAGACACCCCTGATGTACCGACTTGATCACTGCACCTGAGATATATGTCACGTCACACATTTCAACATAGTGAGATGCCAAGTGTGCCATACACTGGTCTACCCATTTGGTGATATAGCTGTTTATGGCCACATGTGACAGTGTTGATTGAATACCTCAGTGTGAATTTTTGTCAAATGCCTTCACCTGTTCAGGTTCTACAAGATGATACTGTCATAGCGCATGCCCAAGATGACCTCTTTGAGGACGTCTATCAGATGTAACAGACCTGATGTAGTAGTAATCACTCACACAAGTCTGTTGCACACACCTGGAATATTACTAGTGTACATGTATAAGCTGTCTAAGATGATATCTTGGTCTACCTCACAGTCGACAGTCAGGATGTCACTATACATGCATGCATCAGGTGGTGTCCCCCCAACTCAGGTGAATGCAAGTTGATGTACACCCTTGTATAGGAACATAGGCCATGTGGAGGGTGTGTTCAACAGTATATTCAACCATATGAGGAAGGTGTATGTGCTGGGTCATGCCATAGGTGATAAGTGATGTTGTTACAGGCACATGGATTCCATGGGATAGGCCTGGATGAAGGTATAATAGTGCATACTGACTATTGTGATCTGGCCTAGGGATATGATACAATCACACACACAGGTATCACTGAGGAAACCTCTAAGCTGGAGATTAAACCTTATCTCAGTTGAAGGGTAAACAATTGGATCACTGACAGAACAATGTGAAGATTGGTGAATCTACCTGTACAAGTAGAACTGTCACCACTGGCAAACCCCAGGGATCTATGCTTGGCCCTTCACTGTTTGAAATGTATTTCTTGACAGTTCAGGCTAAAGTATATGGCCTTTGGCTTACCAAGTTTGCTAATTCTTGCATATTGTGTGCAATAATTGAGTCCACCAATGGTGATAACATAGTACAGGAGGAACTAACACACACAACTGAATGGTGACAAAGGCACATAATGTACAAATAAATGCAGAAATGTGTATTTGTCATGTTATCCATCTGAAAAGTGGACTTCCATGTCACTCACAATGTTATGCAGAAATCCAGTGATGTAAGCACTGGAACACATTTAGATAGCCAATCTGAACTTTGACAACCAAGTCTCCACACTGCTATTGAAAGTCTATGTTGTGCACATCATAGGTCACATCATCATATTGGGATCTTAGGATTCTATGACAGCAATGTAGTTAAACCTCATTACAGCACTAATAGAGTGTAATGCACATGTTTACATGTACCTCACAAGACACATGTAGCAGCTGAAGAGATCACAGGGCTTTCTTAGCAAGCTAACACAGGGCCTACACACCATACCATGACGTATGTGGACAGATTAAAAGTCATGACAGTGTAAACTTTATTGTATAGGATGAGGTGACTTCTTCCTGGCCCCCAGGACAGTCTCCGACCTGTCTTGGTGGGAGTACTGCATGGCAAAAAATGTGATATAGCTGATGACATCAGCAGTGTCTGTTGAGGTGAAGATTACAGTGTCCCACATGCTGGTATAAAATGCTCTTTATAATGTCAAGCAACAACACACACACACACACACACACACACACACACACACACACACACACACACACACACACACACACACAGTTGACTGTAGTGAGAACATTTTTTTCATCTTACCTTTAAGTATTCCTGTGACTAGCACTTGCTTTAAAACCTGCTGGAGAGCACTAGGAAGTCTTAAACTGATACAAGCACTCGTCTCCTTGTTAATAAGGCTGAATTAATTGTAGGCACTAACCAGCCTATAATTGCAAAGTACCTTGCTAAGGTAAGGGAAAACAGCTCTTGTACTTTACAAAAAAAAAAAAAAAAGCACCAAACGAGGCATGTCCAAGGGTCAGCTTCCGGTGATTTCTCATGTCCACCTGGTGAACTGGGCATACTGGGGCAATGCAGCAATTGCCTCATGTACACAGACAATCCTCTCCTACAACCCAACACTACAATCTGAGAGAGATGCACTTACATAACCAAACTGGAAGCAAAGCTCTCTCCACCCAAGAGTGTGCTAGACAGTCAAGAGGAGAAGGTTAACACCCGCACTACACCTCAAGCAACACACAGCCCTCCTAAACACACACCACCAACACCCACACATAGCAACACTAAACCCACATATGTGGAGGCCCTTAACATTAACCTGCCCAAGCAACAAGGACCTCTGAAGCTGAAATACAAACAAACACCAATCACAATCAAAGTGTCATATAGCTCATAACACCAGTGTGCCACCCAGCAACAGCCCCTAAGGCAAGACAACATACCCAACACTTTAGTCATATGTGACTCTATAGTCAGGCACATTGATGTCCCACTCACCAGGCTGAACAAGGAGAAAATTACAGTTAGCTGCCTGTCAGGTGCCAGGATCTGCAACATAATGCATGCACTCAAGTCACTCCACAACAAGTACAAATATGACTCTGTCATTGTCCATGGAGTAAATGACTTGAGACGTACCTCCTTGGACTACATGAAAAGAGACATGGAAGAGCTCTTGGATCATGTGGCCCAGGCAGGTATGACCCTAGCCCTGAGTAGCATCCTGCCTTCACCCAGAATGATTCCACAGTATAAGGACAAAATGATTGACTTCAACAATTGTCTAAGCTTTTGGTGTCATTCAAAGGGGATCGAGTATTTGTCTGCCTGGGACGACATGATCGACAGACCATGATGCTTTTCCAGAGATGGTCTGCACCTGTCACCCCTGGGATTCAGGTTACTGGCTAAGGCTCTTGCCACCCCTATAGTGCCATTTTTAGGCAAAGTTCAAAGGACAAAACAACCACCGTAACAGGGACAAGCATGAAAAATCTGAAGGTAATGCTACTTAATGCTAGAAATTTTAACCTCAAAATGCACTCTCTCGAGGCACTCCTAAAAATTGAGAACATCGATATCTATGCAGTAACTGAGACCAAGTTCAAGGCTCCAGACAGCACCCCTGCAATACCAGGCTACAACTCTTACCACACTTTTTGGCCACCAAACCAGGACTGAAACACTAAAGGTGGAGGAGTGTCCATATTCACCATGGATATTCACAACACAATGCATCTGAAATTCTCCAGGTGCAACTAACACTAGGTAAGACTGCAATCCAAATTGTAGCTTGCTACAGATCCCCCACCATGCCCCAAGATTCTCACTACACCTTTCTAAACATACTGGAAAATATTAAGATACAACGAAACACCCTAATACTGGGTGATTTCAACTACCCTGCCATTAACTGGGAAAACTACTCATATACCAACACGTTTGCTCAACGGTTCTTGGAATTCATAAATTCCAATGCCCTGGATCAATTAATCCTTAGTTCCACTAGGGGCTCCAATATCCTAGACCTGGCCATTACCAACATGGGCGATGCTCCACACCTATGGTCACCCCCTCATTGGTCAGGTCTGACCATAAACTAATCACCCTTGACATCCACATCCCACCCCCAGCCCCCAATAAGGAAATCTCTGTAAAAAAACTTCTCCAAAGCCAACTTCATGCTACTCAAGTCAGAAGTGACAAACTTCATGACACCCATGCAGATGGGAACTGAAAGTTCGACTGCTGAATCCTACACTAAGGCACTGTATGAGCACATCCACTCATGCATGAATCATGCCATTCCAAATAGAACCAAGATGATCTCCAAAAAAAGGAAGCCAATCTGGTGGTCCCTTGCCATAAACAAACTTTACAATAAAAGGAAGAAACTGTTGCAGAAAAGAGGAAAATCCCAGGATGCAAAAAACTCCCTTACCAGCCTCAGTAAGAAGCACAGATCCCTCATAAAATCCTCCAAAGCTAGTTACGAAAATAAAATTGCCAAAGATTCCAAAGACAACCACAAGGCATTCTATAGCTATGTCAAGAATCTAAAAGGCAATGCTCATATCTGCTCTGAGCTACAACAGAATGGCATTAAATATACTGATCCCAAGGTTATTGCCAATATCCTGGCAGATAGATTCAGTGCAAACTTCACCCCCTCTCACTCCCTAAACCCAGTACTGAAAGATTGCCAAATTCCAGTAATAATGGCTACACAGGTAAAAAACACACTCTCCAAAGCTAAGAATGCAGCATCCATGGGACAAGATGACATCCCAGGCTGTGTACTACATGAACTACAAAATGAACTGGCACCTCACCTAACTGTCATGTTTAATCATAGCCTCACCTCAGGCTTCATGCCCACTTAGTGTTGCACAGCTACAGATATCCCACTCCACAAGGGGGGATCCACCTTGGATCCCGTGAACTAAAGCCCCATCAGTCTGACAAGCCTGGGCTGCAAGGCCATGGAACGTATTATGATGGAACTTATAAACAAAGACATTGGCAACCTTCAAACACTGGACCCCACACAGTTTGGATTTGTGAAGGGCCAATCTTGTCTCCTGAACCTGATTGACTTCTTCGAATTAGTCCCCAGAGGCGTGGAGAAGAGTAAGGTGGTCCACACAGCCTATCTGGACCTTGCGAAGGTCTTTGACACCATCCCCCACTTTGGAATCATAGATAAACTTACTAAGCTGGGCATTAATCCCTACATCACTCGATGGGTTGCCAACTGGCTTACTGACAGAACCCATACTGTAAAAGTAGCTGACTCCAAATCCAGCTCTAGACAAGTGACAAGTGGAGTATCTCAGGGTTCAGTCCTGGGGCCACTCTTGTTTGGCATCTACTTCTCTGAAGTACAGGCCAACACTAAGGGATTCTGGCTAATAAAGTTCACAGATGACTGCAAACTGGGAGCTATTATTGAATCCCCAAATTATGTGGTTATTCTACAAAAGGGTCTTACAGAAACAGATGCTTGGTGCCAGAGCCATGGGCTCAAGCTCAATGCCAAGAAATGTATAGTTATCACTTTTGGGAAAAAAACATGTACCCGTGAATTACCACAGAGGTGGCAGTACACTGAACACTGAAAATGTGATAAGAGACTTAGGGACACAGGTGGACAGTGGTCTCACCTCTGGTAACCACATCACCACAACAGTCAGGAAATCCTTCTATGTGGCACACCTCATCACTAAGGGCTTTTCATTCAGAAAAAAGGAGGTCATTGTCCCACTGTACTCATCCCTCATTAGACCCATTATAGAATACAATGCCCCATTTGGTATGTACCTCTCAAGACATCTGCAACAACTGGAAAGGCCACAGAAATAGCTCACTAAAAGAATCACAGGCCCTATGCTGACCATCTAAAAATCTCCACCTATACTCTGTTGCATATCATCTACTCAGAGGCGATCTCTGCTTAACATACAAGGCCATGTCAATCCCAGAGCTGTTGGACATGCTACACTTAAAGAAATCCCTCAGAGACACATGCTCCAGGGATCTAATCCTTGTCATCATAATAAACAAAACATGCTGGAGGGATAGGTTCATGACCCAGAGACTCCCCAGACTCTGGAATAGACTGCCCATACATGTCAAGCAAAGTGCCTTTTTGGCCCTCTTCAAAAGGAACCTTGATGACTGAATGGGAGATAGGAAATTCACCCTGGGGATCACATCAGTCGCTGCGCTAGACAAGGTCTAGGGAAATAAATACTGTGGGAAGAAATAGCCAGGGAATTGTTATGGCTAAGGTTGTATAGGCCCTAGGGCCGATAGCCTTGTACCAACCTATGAAACTATGAACCCTACCCAAGTACATAAACTACAGAACACAGTAATTTACACAAGCACCACAGCTCAAGTCTGACTTGGAGTGTCTCAGACACACTTTATAGCTGATGACATCAGCAGTGTCTGTTGAGGAGAAGATATCAATGCCCACATACTGGTGTAAAATGCTTTCTGTAATGTCAAGCAACAGCACGCACACACACACACACACACATACACACACACACACACACACACACACACACACACACACACACACACACACACACACACACACACACACACACACACACACAAACACATGACTGCAGTGAGAATAGAACCCCTACCTATATAAGTACATGGACTACAGAACCTGGTAATGCAAGCACCCCAGCACAAGTCTGATATACACAAGAGTGCAGGTGAACTTATACTAGATGACATCAGCAGGCCATGTGGGAGGCAAGAAGTTGGGAGGCCTGTATGAAACGGATGTGCAGGCATGAGCAAGAACCAAAATTCTTGAAATATATGTAATTGGAGAAGTCACTGTAGGATACATGTCTGCTCTGCTCTATAGACACAAACACACACCCAGTTGACTGCAGTTTGAACAGAACCCCCACTTATCTAAGTACATGGACTACAGAACACAGTACTTAACACAAGCTCAAGTCTGGTTTATTCAGGAGTGCAGGTGAACTTATAATAGATGACATCAGCAGGCCATGTGGGAGACAAGAGGTTGGGAGGCCTGTATGAAATATATGTACAGTCATTAGCAAATATCAAAATACTAGCAAACCATGAAATTGGAGAAGTAAGTGTAGGATACATGTCTGCTCTGCTGTCTACATACACATACACACACACACACACACACACACACACACACACACACACACACACACACACACAGAACTGGCTGCATTGAGAACAGAACCCCTACCTAACTACCGGACTACATAACACAGTATGTTTTGTAAGTGTCACAGCATCAGTCTGATTTATACAAGAGTGCAGATGAACATATAGTAAATGACATCAGCAGGCCATGTGGGGGGCAACAGGTTGAAAGGCCTGCACAGGCACATAATTTCATAGGTTCATATGAAGCTACTAGCCTAATAGCACTAGGGTGTTTAGAAGTCTAGTTATGTACAAATACAAGTACCCTTATTGAGCATAAGTTAGATGTTTTTATTAGAGTGTGTTTATGAGCAGCATCAACTGGCCTGTCCATGAGAGACATAGGTGCCAGCCCAGATGTGACTTTACAATCACCCAATCAGCAATCAAGTTTGCACTTGAACAGGGTAATTGAGGAGCACTGCTTCACAAAGAGTGGGAGCCTATTGCAGAGGAGTGTGAATCATTGTGGGATATATCTGTCTTCCCAGCATGTTCTGTTTATGTCACAAGCTAGATTGAGAACTCTGGGGCAAATTATAGTTGTCCCATTTGAATTGCAGATATCCATCATTTCCAGAAGGACATGATCTGACACTGCTCTGCAGGACAGCCATAGGTCACCTCTCTGCATCCTGTATGATACTGAATACAGTGACAGGTATGTCAGTCTTTCCATGTATGTCAAGTTTAGAGGCCTGGGGGTCCCCAGGCACTACCATGTGTTCTCTGCAATTGTAGGTGTCTGGTGAGCTACAGAAAGATGTGAGCATTGTACTCCATTATTGGTGTGATAAGGGTAGAGTACAGCAGAGGTATGACTATCCTGGTCTTGGATGTGATGTCCATATATATGATGTTCACAATGCAGATCGCATGTGTCACCACTATGGACACATATTGATGAAAATCTAGACTGCTATTGACATGTGTTTCCAAGTCTCACAGCACTGTGTTTGAGCTTAAGGAGTGATATGTATATCATAATTAGCAGAGGTACTTAATTTACAAAGTTGACAAAGAGTCATTGTATGCTTAAAGTTCAGTCTGTGAGTTTTTCACCAATCATCAGTCTCTGTCAGCCCGTACTATAATATGTTACCATCTTTGGGGCACTCTATATAAGTTCATCCAGTTAACAGTCATCTGCAAACTTGGTAAACTACAGACCATCTACTGTTGCCTGTGCTTCAGGGAAGTATTTCCCAAACAGTTGAGGGCCCAGAACAGATCCTTGTTGTATTTCATTGACGAGTGTGTTAGTGGTGGAGGTGCAGTCCCCAACTTTGAGAGTATGTGTTCTGTCATTGATGCAGTTGGATATCCATCTAATATTGCATGTCCTAATTCCCAGATGGGAGATCTTCACTATGAGACATAAAAGGGTAATATGTCAAAGGCCTTGGATAACTCAGTGTAGGCTGTATATCCTGTTACCCTCATCCAGATCCTTGGAGTCAATATCCAAGAAGTCCACAAGGGTCCATAAGCAAGATCTACCATTACCAAAACCAAGGTGGGTAGGGTCAAGTGTGTTGAAGGTCACCTCTGTCCCTGTGGATATGTTCCCTGCTGATTCTTGCAGTAGCCTTGCAGGTAAGGCTTTTTAGGCATATGGGTCAGTAGTTGTAGTTCTGCATGTTACCAGACTGATGTGCATTGCATAGCACACAACATTTGATATTACATTTTGTAGTGTGGTTGATATATGTGTGAAAAAAGTACTGAGACTCCACGGTTGTAGTGCTTGATGGGGTGCCAACAAATGGATGTATTTTAAATATATGGCATACAGTTAGATAAGGCCCGCCATTTGTAATGTTTCTACATGTAACTTCATGTCATACAAAGGAAATGGACAGTAAACAGCAGAAATGCAGCATAATATATACATTTCCATAGTGTGGAAAGCAGCAAGTTTGTGCAGTAGTTAGCAAAGTGCATACTCATGCAAGATACACATGCTTGCAAATAGCTGAGCAGTGCACAAACATGAGCCACAGTGCTAAAGTCTGACACTTAGTACTGAGTCACTGGAATACATCTGCTACTTAACTGACTCTGGGGCAACAGGTGTTAATGCACATAATGCAGTGATATGTTCCTTTTTGGAGCCAGATGGTACTGGGTTCAAATACAGCTGTATTTAACACTTTTAAGTAGTTTCATATTACCGTTGGTGCATGGTGGTGCACAATGTGCACCACTGAGCAATAATGCATTAAAGAAAAGAAATGGGGAAGATAAGACAGTGGTGAAATGGGAAGCAAGCAGGGAGAAGAGCAAATGGAAAGCAATATAGGACTGTATAGGAGAGAGGTAGGAAAGAACCATAGGCATCCATATCTTCAACAGTAAAAATTGATAATATATGCAGAATATAAGGTAAAGTTTAACTCTCACCTTCAGAGAGGGAGTGACCACAAGACAATCATGTTGTATAGCCAATTGGACTGAATCAAGTGTGTCAAGAAGACACATGTGCAAAATGGAGAGCTATGTAAAGGATTATTTTTTGTGGGACAGGTGTCCATTTTTTTTTTCGAGAGAGGAATGTTGGGAAAGGGATGCATGTATGTCTGGGTATGGTAGGTTGGGTAGGTGAGGAACACACAAAACAAGAGACAGATAAAACAAGAGACAAGGATGGTGATGGACACAAGACAAGAGGTCGGTGGACACCATGGATGGGGTGAAGGTGGGCATATCCAGGACTTATAGTCATCAAGCTGGGTGACAGTGAGAATTGAGTCCTCACCTACTGGACTGTCATCACTGTCAACTCACTCTGCCACTAGTTAGAACACTCAACATCTGCTTCTCCTTCTCCTGATCCTATGTAAAATGAGGGAGAGCAGTACCTCCATCTGGTGTAGGTATGCACCAACAGTACGACGCACAAACATACGCACCATCCCTGGCAGTTCAGCAAGACTGATAAACTCACTACCTCTGCCACTGCTTCCAGAGGAAAACACTGGACTATCCTTCAGGGCAGTACTACCTGAGGGGGCAGGTAGTATGGGGGCAGCATATGTGGTGCTGTCAGGTTGGCTTCCAGATGTGCTGGGCAATAATGCTGGGGCTGGTGGAATGGGGGGCAGGTGGATACTGTGGTGCAGGCCTACTCTGCTGTGCTGTGAATCATTTTGTGATGTGGTACACATGGATGACAAGGACACATTTTGACAACACATAATAGTATAAAACAAAACAAAAAAAGAGAGAGATAAGGGTTGGGGAGATAATATTAATACCTTCATATGTAACATACAATGGATTAATGTACATTTTTGACTCTATTATCTTAACATTTACTCTTAAGACTACCACCCACCTAACAGATAACTATTACTTTTAAGACTACTTCTAGCTTCTAACAGATCCACACTTTACTACAGATTGTAGCAAGTATTTCTTTATATGTGCATGTATTGCACATATGTGTGTTTCAGTTATACAGATTACAGTTTACAGCAGGTCATGGGTGCCACTGCTATAGAGCTTTTACTTTAAACCTTTAAGTTACACATAATTTAAGAATTAACAGTATTGTATAGTTGGGAAGTGTGGTATTTGAAGCTGACACCTCTGACTAAAGTCTAATACTGTACTCTTGGTTTGTCTACAGACTAATGCATGCATACTTGTTTTTACAGTTGAGATATGCAAGCTCAATTTGATACAACTGTATAAAGTTCCAAACAAGATATCTTTAACTTTTAATGCTACAATAACACTACTCTTCTGCTGTATATGTACCACATGCCTCCCTCATCCTCACCAATCTAGCACCATGGGTCCTAATATTGCACTCCCTTTCCATGGCAGCTGTATAAAAAAACAGAACAGAATGGAAGAGAGCAGAATACCATTCTGAATACCAGTCTTGCTGATATTCAGCTTTTAAGCCTTACATGTACTCTCTGTAGCAGATACTTACTCATCTGTGGGATGTCCTGTGTCCTATTTTCCTTGATCCATGCATCAAGAGTACCCCACTTCCTTGTCCAGAGATCATTGTAGTGATGCCTACACTGGTCACCAGTGTGGGGGATACCAGTAGCACTGGTTACAGCCCAGGCCAAACTACCCCAAGCCTCTGACTTATACTGGGTCGCCGAATAGTCCCCCTGCAGCAGACTGACACTGTGGTGTTTCACTAGGAGTCCAACATAAATCTTAGACTCCTGGACACCCCATCTCTGTGCCCTAAATCTCACATCCTCTCCACAAATGTCTGCCATATCTATCATGGATCAAGAGGAATTGAGACTGATGGTTTCTCACCAATTCCAGTTATTGTGTTTACTGGGAGTGTGCACATTATTTGAAAATATTGCACATTGCTTACCATTGTGCAAAGACAGTGCTCGGGAATGCGCACTGCTGAGCAATGTGTTTGCATGATGATAAGTGATGCACAAAAGTAGCAAGCAATGCAGTTTCATGGTTATTTGATGTACAGGCAGTTGTGTAAGTGTGTTAGTCAGATGTGAAGGCCATGCCAGTCCAGATATCTGTAACATATTTACAGAAACATAATACACAGTATATCCACAGTCATACATTTGATAATAAATGAATAATACATAAATAAATACATAACTAACACAATATTAGTGTCTCAGCCCTAATAAATATAATTAATAGTAGCTAAACTCTGTCAAGTGTTATAAGTGAGAGTGACTATAATGAAAAGTGAAACAACAGTAAAAGTGTATGGAATATGCTGTATTTGAACCCAGGACCATGTGTACGGTAGTTCTATACTTATACCTGTTGCTACAAGAAGGCTGAGAAAATGCCTGTGTATGTTGCAATTCATTGCTATAAACTACAATGTCACAACAGTAAAACAAAGGTTGCACACCCTGTACTAGAATCCAGGATCATCTGGACTCCAGTCTTACACTTACACCTGCTGCCACAGGATTAGTTACATGACATTCCCTATCTTACTATTCATTCTTAAGGTCTTGCTGTTAACTGCAGTTCAATGTCACTTAGTGGATTTGTGTGATGCCCAGTAGTATTAACTGAAAGCATTTGGTTTCTATTTTTGGCTGTCTGAGTCCTGTCTGCTTCCTGCATGGTCCAGTTTGCGCACTGCTGCATTTTATGCAAATTATATAAACACAGAAAAAAAACAGACAGAGAAAAGGATTTGAACCCAGTACCATCTGGCCCCAAAAATGATAGTATCAATGCATTAACACGTGCTGCCACAGAGTCAGTTAAGTAGCAGGTGTGTTTCGCAGACTGAATACTAATTGTCAGACTTTAGCAGTGTGGCTCACATTTGTGCACTGCTAAGCAGTGCACAAACAGGTGTTTTTCACATGGGTATACATGTTAGGAATTATTGCATAATGGAAAACTACACATTATTAAGTAATACTGCTGTTTACTGCCTATTTCTTGTGTATGCCATGACATTACATGTGGAAAGATTAAAAAAATGCAGGCCCTAACTTACACTATGTCACATATTTTACAACACAGGCATGTGTTGCCCCCCCAAGCACTTCAAACCTGGTATCTGAATACTTTATCCATACATATATCACCTACACTACAGAAAGTAATATCAAATATTGTGTCATATGCAATGCACATCAATCTGGCAACATGCAGATCTACAACTATAAGCCTAACAAGCCTTATCTGTAAGGCTATGGAAGGGCTCAGCATGGACCTTATCCACAGGGACAAAGGTGACCTTGACCTTCAACACACTTGAGTCAATCCATGTTGCATTTATCAAGTGAACCTTGTGGACTTCTTTGATATTGACCCCGAAGACCTGGATGGCAGATAACAGGGCATGGTGCCTATGTTCACTTTCCAAGGCCTTTGACAATATCCCCCATTCATGTCTCATAGTGAAAATGTCCCTTCTGGAAATGAACCCATACAGTAATAGCCGGATAGCCAACTGGCTCACCAACCGAACACACATTCTCAAAGTTGGGGACTGCACTCCCCCAATAACCACTTACCAATGGAATACCCCAAGGATCTGTGCTGGACCCACAACTCTGTGGTAACTACTTCCCTGAAGAGCAGGCAGTAGTAGGTTACCTGTGATTTACCATGTTTGCAGATGACTGCAGGTGGCCTGTGGTTTGCCACATTTGCAGAAGACTGTTAATTGGACACACTCACATAGATTCCCCCCAGTGATTATAACATATTACAGAAGGGGCTGACAGAGACAAATGATTGGTGCCAAACTGAAAACTGAACCTTATAGCAAAAAATGCCTCATTCTTCCCTTTGGTAATGAAGTACTTCTGCTAATTATGATACATATAACACCCCTTTCAGCTCAAACACAGCATTGTGAGACTTGTGAACACATGTTCATAGCAATCTACACTTGCATCACTATGTGACCATGGTGGTGATACACACATTCTGCATTGTGCACATTATACATAGGGATATCACATCCATGACCAGGGAGGTCATAGCTCTGTTGTACTCCACTCTTATCAGACCACTAATTGAGTACAAGGTTTCCTTCTGTCTTACCTCACCAGACAACTGCAGCAATTGAAAAAAAAAATAGATATTTGTCACTGGGAGAATGCAGGTTCTTCAAACATCACATATATGGAAAAACTACAAGACCTGTCACTGTACTCAGTTTCCTGCAAGCTGCTGAGAGGTGACCTATGCCTGACCTACAGAGAAGTTACAGACCCTGCCCTACTGAAATGTTGGACATGCACAAATCACATAGGACATGAATCACCAAAATGGGAGATCGCTGAACCACACCGTGCTTGAGGCCCTCCCTAGTAAGGTCTGAACAGAAATCAGTCACATTCAATGTAATAATCATACCTGACACCCCCCCCCCCCAGGATCCAAAAGGTAGAAATGTTTCTCCAAAGAAAACTATAGCCTGCTAAGCAATAGCATAAACAGTTTCAAACCTCCTGCCCCCACTGACAGTAAAGACTCCTATATGGAAATGTACACAAATGACATGTATAAACACCGTTATAAGTGTATAGACTAAGCTATACCAGAATGGATCAAAACTTTCTCACAAAAAAAACCTGCCTTGGTGAACATCTAGCATAAATAGATTATACAACAAGAGAAAGAAACTGATATCCAGGAGTTAGAGGGAACAGTCTCAGCAGAAGAACACCCTCCACAGCTTGAACAAGAAAATTAGACATCTTGTAAAGTCCTCTAAAGCTAATTACAAAACTAAATTAGCATCCATAGCTAAGGCTAATCACAAGGCATTCTTTAGCTATGTCTGTAATGTAAAAGGGAAGGCCCACCTTCCCATCGAATTCATAGTGGACAGTACCAGTCATATTGAACCTGAGGATATCACCTATCTGTTAGCAGACAGGTTTGGTAAAAAGTTTGCATCTCTTTCTCCACCAAGCATACGCCAAAGCATACCTGTCACCAGTGCTCTAGCTATTATCTCCAAAAAACAGGTCATAACTGCACTGGTCAAGGCCAAAAACACAGCCTGTATGGGAATGGATAACATCCCAGGCTTCTTACTAAATGGTGCAAAGCAGGAGTTAGTGGAACCACTGGGTACTCTCTTCAACCACATTCTCACTAGTGGCTTTGTCTCAGCAGAGTGGAAAACAGCAACTGTACTCCCCTTGCACACAGGGGATCCCTCAACCAACCCAGAGAGCTACAGACTCATAAGTCTGACCAGTCTTGTCTGTAAGGCCATGGAGCGAATCATTTTGGACCTTATCAACAAGGACATTGGTGACCTTCAATCTCTGGACCCAACACAGTTTGGCTTAGGTAAGAGCAGGTCATGCCTGTTAAACCTAGTGGAATTATTCAATAGTGTCACCAAAACCCTGGATGAAGGCAAATCAGTACATACTGCCTTTCTCAACTTGTCCAAGGGCTTTGACACAATCCCCCACTCAGGCATCATTGAGAAAATTTGCCAGCTGGGGATTAACCCGTACATCATTAGATGGGTAGGTGACTGTCTCAACAACAGAAAACATATAGTCATAGTTGGGGATTCCACCTCTACCAGCAGCATATCTGCCAAATGTACAGATTTTCACAGAATGTCCAGATTTTTGCCTCATATTTCTTACCTGTTCCTCATAAAATGTGTGATTTTCTAGCAAATCACTGGTATGATCTGAGGACTGGAGTCACTAAATAATGATATACATTTGTGTTTCAGACTTCATATCCTTCACAAAAATGTATGTTAATACAAATTCTGTTATTCTAGCAAATTTCTAAGTTTATAAGAGCAATATTTAAGATCTGTACCTATTTTTGGGCCTATGTCCCAACTTTCTGTCAGGCTTTGTCCAGATTTTCTTGCACTGAGAGGTTGAGAAGTATGACCAGCAGACCTTTTACTAGTGGTGTTCCACAAGGGTCTGTGCTGGGCCTCCTATTGTTTGGAATCTATTTGTCTGATATTTGGATGATAACAGATGGACTGTGGCTCACAAGGGTTGCTGACAACTACAAACTTTTGGAATCACTGCATTCCCAAATGATGTCAGCATACTACAGAATGGACTGATATACATAAACGATTGTTGCAAAAGCCAAAGACTTAAACAAAAAAATGCATTATTATCCCATTCAGAAAGAAGTCCCTGAAAATTACACTGCTAATAACCCACCTAGGTTCTAACCCACTGGTGAGACAGTTGGGAATACAGGTTGATGACAACCTCACCTTTGATCACCAAGTGTCCACAGTGGTAAGGAAGGCCCTTTACATTACACACCTCATAGCATCCTAGACTAAGGATATTATCAATTCACTGTACTCGACCCTAATCAAACCACTAATACAGTACAATGCTCCCTTTTGCATGTACCTCACCAGACACCTGCAGCAGCTGGAGAGACCTAAGAGGTTTTTCACCAAGAAAGGCCAGATATATCAACACATGATCTATATGGACAGACTGAAGGGGCTGTCACTGCAGTCTGTATCATTGAGACTGATAACAGGCAACTTGACCCTGCCCTACAGAGAACTCTCAAATCCTGCATTAATGGAAATACTGCACCTCCGCAAATCAAATGGGACATGACTCACTCTCTGTAGGGAATTAACCTAGCCTGCAAAATAAACAGGACATGCTGGAGAGATAGCTATGTCTCCAACAGAATGCCACTCCTATGGAGAAAACTCCCATTTCACATGAAACTGAGCTCCTAAATGACCCTATTTAAGCATAATTTGGACAATTAGATGGGAAATAATAAATTTATCCCAGGGATTTCACCTGTCACTCTGAGACAGCGGCAACCAGTGCTGATCATGCATTTGCAAAGATGGAAAACATATTTTGGCCTATAAGGGAACAGCGGTACAACTTAGCTAGGCCTGGAAAAGCCCTATGGCTATTAGAATAGCAACTGGGATCAGGTACCTGGGTGCCGAGAAATTTCTCTGTGGTACTTTTGGCTGAGCACACATGGCTGAAGAGACATTCAGCTACACATAAATGTGGCTATGGCTAATTCCTTGTTGGCAAAGAGAAGAATGCTGTGCCAAGCTCACAACTTCAATAACCAAATGCAAATGGGCAAATAATGTCCACGGTCCTAAAGGCAATATGAGACAGCAGACATTACAGCAGGCATCAGCAGCAGGCAGGCCAGTGGTAGTAAAAATACAGGATACAATGGGTGGTGTCTTTATAACTGGTATGTTTGTACCACTACCTTTTTCACAGTGTCTGTGGAACATTACCTAAAATGCATACTGGAGCATAACTGTGACTACAGTAGCATGCACTATCTCCTCCATGCTGTAGCACACTTCTACATGTTGTAGTTACATAAGCATGTACTGTACACTGAGCACACACTCATTACATCACTTGTCCCCATGCTGTAGCAGACTTTCACAAGTTGTAGTTACACAAGCATGTACTGTACACTGAGCACACACTCATTATTTCCCCTGTCCCCATGCTGTAACACTTCTATGTGTTGCAGATACATAAGCATGTACTGCACACTGACCACAGCACTCATTACTTCCCCTATCCTTATGCTGTAACACACTTCTACATGCTGTAGTTACTTAAGTATGTACTGTACACTGAGCACAACACTCGTTACTTCCCCTATGTCCCCATGCTGTAGCAAACTTCTCCATGGTGTAGTTACATAACCATGTACTGTGCACTGAGCAAACACTCATTACTTCCACTGCCCCATGCTGTAACACACTATTACATGTTGTAGTTATATAAGTATGTACTATACACTGTTCACAACACTCATTACATCCTCTGTCCCCTGCTGTAGCACATTTCTACATGTTGTAGTTAGAAATGTATATACTGTACACTGAGCACAACACTCATTACTTCCCCTGTCCCCATGCTGTAGCACACTTCTACATGTTGCAGTTACATGATCATGTACTGTACACTGAGCACAACACTCATTACATCCCCTGTCCCCATGCTGTAGCACACTTGTACGTGTTGCACTTACATAAACATGTCCTGTACCCTGAACACAACACTCATTACTTCTCCTGTCCACATGCTGTAGCACACTTTTACATGTTGTAGCTATATAAGCATGTACTGTAGACAAAGCACAACACTCATTACTTCCCCTGTCCCCATGTTGTAACACACTTCTACATGCTGTAGTTACATAAGCAAGTACTGTAAACTGGACACAACACTTATTACTTCCCCTGTCCCCATGCTGTAGCACACTTCTACATGTTGTACTTACTAAGTGTGTACTGTACAATGAGCACAACACTCATTACTTCCCCTGTCCCCCATACTGTAGCACACTTCTGCATGTTGTAGCTACATACGTATGTACCCTGCACTGAGCACAACAATCATTACTTCCCCTGTACCCATGCTGTACACACTTCTACATATTGTAGTTACATAAGCATGTACTGCACAGTGAGCACAACACTCATTACTTCCCTTGTCCCCATACCGTAGCACACTTTTACATGTTGTAATTGAATAAGTATGCACCATAAACTGAGCACAGCACTCAACTCATTACTTCCCCCATCCCCATGCTGTACCACACTTCTAAATGTTGTGGTTGCATAAGTATGTACTGTACACGGAGCACAACACTCATTACTTCCCCTGTCCCCATAATGCAGCATATTTCTACATGTTGTATTTAGTTAAGTATGTACTATACAGTGAGAACAACACTCTTTACTTCCCCACTCCCCATGCTGTAGTACACCTCTACAGGTTGTACTTACATAAGCATGTAGTGTACACTGAGCAAAACAGTCATTATTTCCCCTTTCCTCATGGTGTAGCACACTTATACATGTTGTAGTTACATATGTATGTACTGCACACATTGCACAACATTCATTAGTTCCTCTGTCCCCATGCTGTAGCACAATTCTGCATGTTGTAGTTACATAAGCATGTAATGTACACTGAGCACAACACACATTACGTCCCTTGTCCCCATGTTTAGCACAATTCTACATGTTGTATTTACTTAAGTATGTAGTGTACACTGACCACAACACTCATTACTTCCCCTTTCCACATGCTGCAGCACACTTCTACATGTTGAAGTTAAATAAGCATATACTGTACAATGAGCACAACACTCATTACTTCCCCTGTCCCCATACTGTAGCACACTTTCACAAGTTGTAGTTACATAAGTATGTACTGTACACTGACCACAACACTCATTACTTCCCCTTTCCACATGCTGCAGCACACTTCTACATGTTGAAGTTAAATAAGCATATACTGTACAATGAGCACAACACTCATTACTTCCCCTGTCCCCATACTGTAGCACACTTTCACAAGTTGTAGTTACATAAGTATATACTCTACACTGAGCACAGCACTCATTACTTCCCCATGCTGTAGCATACTTCTACATGTAATAGTTACATATGCATGTACTGTACACTGACCACAACACTCATTACTTCCCCTGTCCCATGCTGTAGCACACTTCTACATGTTGTAGTTAAATAAGCATGCACTGCACTGTGAGCACAACACTCATTACTTCCCCCGTCCCCATGCTGTAACACACTATTACATGTTGTAGTTACATAAGTATGTACTGTACACTGTTCACAACACTCATTACTTCCCCTGTCCCCTGCTGTAGCGCATTTCTACATGTTGTAGTTAGGAATGCATGTACTGTACACTGAGCACAACACTCATTACATCCCCTGTCCCCATGCTGTAGCACACTTGTACATATTGCACTTACATAAACATGTCCTGTACCCTGAACACAACATTCATTAATTCTCCTGTCCACATGCTGTAGCACACTTCTACATGTTGTAGCTATATAAGCATGTACTGTAGACAGAGCACAACAATCATTACTTCCCCTGTCCCCATCTTGTAACACACTTCTACATGCTGTAGTTACATAAGCAAGTACTGTACATTGGACACAACACTTATTACTTCCCCTGTCCCCACGCTGTAGCACACTTCTACATGTTGTACTTAAATAAGTGTGTACTGTACAATGAGCACAACACTCCTTACTTCCCCTGTCCCCCATACTGTAGCACACTTCTGCATGTTGTAGTTACATAAGTATGTACCATACACTGAGCACAACAATCATTACTTCCCCTGTACCCATGCTGTACACACTTCTATATATTTTAGTTACATAAGCATGTACTGTACAGTAAGCACAACACTCATTACTTTCCCTGTACCCATGCTATAGCACACTTCTACATGTAGTAGTTACATAAGCACATACTATACACTGAGCAACCCACTCATTACTTCCCTTGTCCCCATACTGTAGCACACTTTTACATGTTGTAGTTACATAAGTATGTACCATAAACTGAGCAGTACAGTCATTACTTTCCCTGTACCCATGCTGTAGCACACTTCTGCATGTAGTACTTACATAAGCATGTACTGTACAGTGAGCACAACACTCATTACTTCCCTTGTCCCCATACCGTAGCACACTTTTACATGTTGCAATTGAATTTGTATGTTCCATAAACTGAGCACAGCACTCATTACTTCCCCCGTTCCCATGCTGTACCACACTTCTACATGTTGTAGTTGCATAAGTATGTACTGTACACTGAGCACAACACTCATTATTTCCCCTGTCCTCATAATACAGCACACTTCTATATGTTGTATTTAGTTAACTATGTACTATACAGTGAGCACAACACTCTTTAGTTCCCCACTCCCCATGATGTAGTACACCTCTACAGGTTGTACTTTCATAAACATGTAGTGTACACTGAGCAAAACAGTCATTATTTCCCATTTCCTCATGGTCTAGCACACTTATACATGTTGTAACTACATAAGTATGTACTGCACACTGTGCACAACATTCATTACTTCCCCTGTCCCCATGCTGTAGCACAATTCTACATGTTGCAGTTACATAAGCATGTAATGTACACTAAGCACAACACACCCTACTTCCCCTGTCTCTATGTTATAGCACAATTCTACATGTTGTATTTACTTAAGTATGTAGTGTACACTGACCACACCACTCATTACTTCCCCTGTCCCCATGTTGCAGCACACTTCTACATGTTGAGGTTACATAAGCATGTACTGTACAATGAGCACAACACTCATTACTTCCCCTGTCCACATGCTGTAGCACACTTCCACATGTTGTAGTTACATAAGTATATACTGTACACTGAGCACATCACTCATTACTTCCCCATGCTGTAGCACACTTCTACATGTTATAGCTACATAAGCATGTACTGTACACTGACCACAACACTCATTACTTCCCCTGATCCCATGCTGTAGCAAACTTCTACATGTTGCAGATACATAAGCATGTAATGTACACTGAGCACAACACTGATAACTTCCCCTGTCCCCACACTGTAGCACACTTTTAAGTGTTGTTCTTACATAAACATGTACTGTACACTGACCACAACACTCATTACTTCCTCTGTTCCTATGCTGTAACACACTTCTACATGCTGTAGTTACTTAAGTATGTACTGTACACTGAGCACAACACTCATTACTTCCCCTATGTCCCCATGCTGTAGCAAACTTCTTCATGCTGTAGTTACATAAGCATGTACTGTGCACTGAGCAAACACTCATTACTTCCACTGCCCCTATGCTGTAACACACTATTACATGTTGTAGTTACATAAGTATGTACTGTACACTCACAACACTCATTACTTCCCATGTCCCCTGCTGTAGCTCATTTCTACATGTTGTAGTTGGAAAAGTATGTACTGTACACTGAGCACAACACTCATTACTTCCCCTCTCCCCATGCTGTAGCACACTTGTACACATTGTAGTTACATAACCATGTACACTGAGCACAATGTTCACAAAACTCGTTACTTCCACTGCCCCATTCTGTAGCACACTTATACATGTTGCACTTATATAAACATGTCCTATACCCTGAAAACAACACTCATTACTTCTCCTGTTCCCATGCTGTACCTCACTTCTACATATTGTAGTCACATAAACATGCACAGTACACAGAGAACAACACTCATTACTTCCCCTGTCCACATGCTATAGCACACTTCTACATGTTGTAGTTATATAAGCATGTACTGTAGACAGAGGACAACAATCATTACTTCCCCTGTACCCATGCTATAGCACACTTTTACATGTTGTAGTTACATACGTTTGCAGCATAAACTGAGCACAACAGTCATTACTTTCCCTGTAGCCATGCTGTAGCACACATCTGAATGTAGTACTTATATAAGCATGTACTGTGCAGTGAGCACAACACCCATTACTTCCCCTGTACCCATGCTGTAACAAATATCTACATATTGTACTTACATAAGTGTGTACTGTACAATGAGCACAACACTCACAACACTCATTACTTCCCCTGTCCTCCATACTGTAGCACACTTCTGCAATGTTGTAGTTACATAAGTATGTACCCTACACTGAGCACAACACTCATTACTTTCCCTGTACCCATGCTATAGCACACTTTTACATGTTGTAGTTATATAAGTATGTAGCATAAACTGAGCACAACAATCATTACTTTCCCTATACCCATGCTGTAACACACTTCTACATGTAGTACTTACATAAGCATGTACTATGCACTATGGAACCCACTTATTACTTCCCTTGTCCCCATACTGAAGCACACTTTTACATGTTGTAGTTACATAAGTATGTACCATAGCCTGAGCACAACACTCATTACTTCCCCTGTCCCCATGCTGTAGCACACTTCTACATGTTGTATTTATTTAAGTATGTATTGTACACTGAGCACAACACTCATTACTTCCCCTGTCCCCATGCTGTAGCACACTTGTACATGTTGTAGTTACAAAACCATGTACATTGAGTACAATGTTCACAAAACTCATTACTTCTGCTGCTCCATTCTGTAGCACACTTATACATGTTGTATTTATTTAAGTATGTATTGTACACTGACCACAGCCCTCATTACTTCCACTGTCCCCATGCCGTAGCACACTTCTACATGTTGAAGTTACATAAGCATGTACTGTACACTGAGCACAACACTCATTACTTCCTTTGTGCCCATGCTGTAGAACACCTCTACATGTTGTAGTTACATAGGTATGCACTGTACATCAAGCACAACACTCATTACTTCCCCTGTCCCCACGCTGTAACACACTTCTACATGTTGTACTTACATAAGTGTGTACTGTACAATGAGCACAACACTCATTACTTCCCCTGTCCCCCATACTGTAGCACATTTCTGCATGTTGCAGTTACATAAGTATGTACCCTACACTGAGTACAACACTCATTACTTCCCCAGCCCCCATGCTGTAACACACTTTTACATGTTGTAGTTACATAAGCATGTACTTTACAGTGAGCACAACACTCATTACTTTCCCTGTACCCATGCTATAGCACACTTCTACATGCAGTAGTTACATAAGCATGTACTATACACTGAGCAACCCACTCATTGCTTCCCTTGTCCCCATACTGTAGCACACTTTTACATGTTGTAGTTACATACGTATGTACCATAAATTGAGCACAACAGTTATTACTTTCCCTGTCCCCATGCTGTAGCACACTTATGCATGTAGTACTTACATAAGCATGTACTGTACAGTGAGCACAACACTCATTACTTCCCTTGTCCCCATACTGTAGCACACTTTTACATGTTGTAGTTACTTAAGTATGTAACATAAACTGAGCACAGCACTCGTTACTTCCCCATCCCCATGCTGTACCACACTTCTATATGTTGTAGTTGCATAAGTATGTACTGTACACTGAGCACAATGCTCATTACGTTTATTGTGCCCATGCTGTAGAACACCTCTACATGTTGTAGTTACATAAGTATGTACAGTACACTGAGCACAACACTCATTAGTTCCCCAGTCCCTATGCTGTACCTCACTTCTACATGTTGTAGTCACATAAACATGTACCGTACACAGAGAACAATACTCAATATTTCCCCTGTCCCTATGCTGTAACACACTTCTACATGTTGTAGTTACATAAGCATGCACTGTACACTGAGCAGAACACTCATTACATCCCCTGTCCCCATGCTGCAGCACACTTCTACATGTTGTATTTACTTAAGTATGTACTGTACAGTGAGTACAACACTCTTTACTTCCCCACTCCCCATGCTGTAAGACACTTCTACAGGTTGTACTTGCATAAGCATGTAGTGTACAGTGAGAAAAACACTTGTTAATTCCCCTTTCCCCATGGTGCAGCACACTTATACATGCTGTAGTTACATATGTTTGTACTGCACACTGTGCACAACACTCATTACTTCCCCTCTCCCCATGCTGTAGCACAATTCTACATGTTGTAGTTACATAAGCATGTACTGTACACTGACCACAACACTCATTATTTCCCCTGTCCCCATGGTGTAGCACACTTCTACATGTTGTATTTACTTAAGTATGTACTGTACACTGACCACAACACTCATTACTTCCCCTGTCCCCATACTGTAGCACACTTTCACAAGTTGTAGTTACATAAGTATGTACTCTACATTGAGCACAGCACTCATTACTTCCCCTGTCCACATGCTGTAGCACACTTCTACATGTTATAGTTAAATAAGCATGTACTGTACACTTACCACAACACTAATTACTTCCCCTGTCCTATGCTGTAGCACACTTCTACATGTTGTAGTTAAATAAGCATATACTGTACTGTGAGCAGAAAACTCATTACTTCCTTTGTCCCCATGCTGTAACACACTTCTACATGTTTCAGATACATAAGCATATACTGTACACTGAGCACAACACTGATTACTTCCCCTGTCCCCACACTGTAGCACACTTCTACATGTTGTTCTTACATTAACATGTACTGTACACTGACCATAGGTTCATAGGTTAGCGCTAGGCTAACTGCCCTTGCAAGCCATTTTAAGCCTAGCCAATTATCCCTTGTGAGATTCAAACCCTGCACCTTGTGTTTGTAAGGCAAACACCTTAACCATTAGGCCACCCACCACAACACTCATTACTTCCCCTATGTCCCCATGCTGTACCACACATTTACATATGTGTGTACTGTACACTAAGCACAACACCCATTACTTCCCCACTTAAATTAACTACAGTATTAACAACAAGGATGAGAAAAATGCTTTATCTAAGCATATTAATTTGTTCCCTTCACATTCTTTTAAATTTGGTATTCTTGAAGTAGTATGACATGATTTTAGAGGGGGTGACTGGTCTAACAAGTTGTTTAGGGCTGAAGTTAGGTGGCAACTTAAATTAAATGCTAGTGAATTCCCTGGTTTAAATGAACATGTTAGTATCAACATGAGTTAAAATTTAGGGCCTTGCAACTTTGAATGCTTTGTTGCTAGGACCCTTTTAAGTATTAATTTTATAGAAGTTTTGTACAAGTATTTTATCTTATAATATTTCTATATATTTATTTTTATTTTTACTGTACTAGTGATTTAGGAAGGTTGTTTTATTTATATTTAAGCACTGTCACTTTAATAGGTTATTAATTAATGAAGGTTCAATCAAGTCAAATGTATAAAAGAAGTCACTTATTGATACTGAATTGTTCTGATGAAGTTTTAATACGAAAGCGCTTGACCTGGTACATGTTTCTGTTCTATGGACTATTATTGTGAATAAACTGTGTTTCTGTGAACCAGCAGTGTTCCTGGGTTTTAGATATTGGCGTTGGAGTGGTTGGTTGTTTTTTTCTTGGTTGTGGTTACCACTCTTACACCCTTTTGGTTGTAAACTTCTTCATGTTGTAGTTACATAAGCATGTGCTGTACACTGAGCACAGCACTCATTACTTCCCCTGTCCCCTGCTGTAGCACATTTCTACATGTTGTAGTTAGAAAAGTATGTACTGTACACTGAGCACAACACTCATTACTTCCCCTGTCCCCATGCTGTAGCACACTTGTACATGTTGTAGTTACAAAACCATGTACATTGAGTACAATGTTCACAAAACTCATTACTTCTGCTGCTCCATTCTGTAGCACACTTATACATGTTGCACTTACATAACATGTCCTGTACCCTGAACACAACACTCATTACTTCCCCTGTCCACATGCTGTAGCACACATCTACATGCTGTACTTACATAGGTATGTACTGTACAATGAGCACAACACTCATTACTTCCCCTCTCCCCATGCTGTAGCTCTCTTCTACATGTTGTAGTTACATAAGTATGTACTGTACACTGAGCACTGCACTCATTACTTCCCCTGTCCCCATGCTGTATCACACTTCTACATGTTGTAGTTACATCAACATGTACTGTACACTGAGCAGAAAACTCATTACTTCCCCTGAACCCATGCTGTACACACTTTTACATTTTGTAGTTACATAGGCATGTACTGTACAGTGAGCACAACACTCATGACATTCCCTGTACCCATGCTGTAGCACACTTCTACATGTTGTAGTTACAAAAGTATGTACATTACACTGAACACAACACTCATTACTTCCCCTGTCCCCATGCTGTAGCACACTTGTACATATTGTAGTTACATAACCATGTACTGTACACTAAGCACAACACTCATTACTTCCCCATCATCATGCTGTAGCACACTTGTACATGTTGTAGTTACATAACCATGTATCGTACATTGAGCACAACACTCATTATTTCCCCTGCACCCATGCTGTACACACTTCTACATGTTGTAGTTACATAAGCATGTACTGTACACTGAGCACAACACTCATTATTTCCCCTATCCACACACTGTACCACACTTCTACATGTTGTAGTTGCATATGTATGTACTGTACACTGAGCACAACGCTCATTACTTCCCTGTCCCCATGCTGTAGCACACTTCTACGTGTTGTAGTTAAATAAGCATGTAGTGTACACTGAGCACAATGTTTACAACATTCATTACTTCCCCTGTCCCCATGCTGTAGCACACTTTTACATGTTGCAGTTTAATAAGCATGTACTGTACACTGAGCACAACACTCATTACTTCCCCTTTCCCATGCTCTAGCACACTTCTACATGTTGTTGTTGTTATATAATCATGTACTGTAAACAGAGCGCAACACTCATTACTTCCCCTGTCCACACACTGTACCACACTTCTACATGTTGTAGTTGCTTATGTATGTACTGTATACTGAGCACAACACTCATTACTTCCCCTGTCCACACGCTGTAGCACACGTCTACATGTTGTAGTGACATAAGTATGTACTGTACACTGAGCACAACACTCATTACTTCCCCTTTCCCATGCTCTAGCACACTTCTACATGTTGTTGTTGTTATATAATCATGTACTGTAAACAGAGCGCAACACTCATTTCTTCCCCTGTCCACACACTGTACCACACTTCTACATGTTGTAGTTGCATATGTATGTACTGTATACTGAGCACAACACTCATTACTTCCCCTGTCCACACGCTGTAGCACACGTCTACATGTTGTAGTGACATAAGTATGTACTGTACACTGAGCACAACACTCATTACTTCCCCTTTCCCATGCTCTAGCACACTTTTACATGTTGTTGTTGTTATATAATCATGTACTGTAAACAGAGCGCAACACTCATTACTTCCCCTGTCCACACACTGTACCACACTTCTACATGTTGTAGTTGCATATGTATGTACTGTATACTGAGCACAACACTCATTACTTCCCCTGTCCACACGCTGTAGCACACATCTACATGTTGTAGTGACATAAGTATGTACTGTACACTGAGAACAACACTCATTACTTCCCTTGTCCCCAGGCTGTAATAGAAGGACTTTCTGACCACAGTGGCAATGTAGTAGTTGAAGGAGAGGTTGCTGTCAACCCGTGTCCCTAGATCTCTTATAATGCTGCCAGTATTCAGAAGGCTCCCATTGATGTGTTATTTAGTGGGAGCTAAGTTTTTTTCCAAAGGGGATGATGATGCATTGTTTTGGCATTAAGCTTAAGGCTATGGGTTCGACACCAGTCATTGGTCTCAGTGAGGCCTTTCTGTAGGATGTCTATATCACTTGGGGAGTTAATAATGACTACCAGCTTGCAGTCGTCTGCAAACTTGGTCAGCCAGAGTCCCTCCATGTTGGCCTTGGCATCTGAGAAGTAGATGCCAAACAGGAGAGGATGCAGGACCATTCCCTGTGGGTCTCCACTCGTGACTGGTTGGCAGTCTGACTTGGAGTCAGCTTCTTTCACACTTTGGGTTCTATCTGTGAGCCAATTTGAAACTGACCTAGTGATATAGGGGTTGATACCTAGTTTGGTGAGTTTATCAATAATTTCAGATTGGGGAATGGTATCAAAGGCCTTGGCCAGATCAGGGTAGGCTGTATGAACTGCCTTGCTTTCATCCAGAGCTCTGGTGGCTGACTTAAAGAAGTTAACCAGGTTGACCAGGTATGATCTACCTTTCACAAAAAAAAAAAACAATTTATGTGGGATCTAGAGTTTGGAAATTCCCTATATCCTTGTTAATTAGCTCCATGATGATGCGCTCTATAGCCTTACATATCAGACTTGTCAAGCTAATGGGGCAATAATTCCCGGGGTCTGTAGTCACTCCCTCTTTTTGGAGAGGGATGACTGTAGCAGTGTGCTATTCTGTAGGGACAAAGCTTGAGATGAGGCTGTGATTGAACAGAGCACACATATATGGTGCCAGTCCATGTTGTAGTTCATGTAGAACACATCCAGGGATATTGTTGGGTCCCATAGAAGCTGTATTCTTAGCCTTGGACAATGCAGCTTTAACCTGTGCTGCAGTAATGCTTGGTGCCTGGCATTCCTCCGGTATTGTGATTGGTCCTTTGGGGGGAGGGTAAAGTTGGCACTGAATCTGTCAGCCAGTATTTTGGCAATATCTGTTGGTTCGTATAGGAGGTACCATTGTGCAGTAACTAAGAGCAAACCTGGGTATTGCTGTAGAGATTCTTGATATAACTATAGAAGGCTTTGTGGTTGATTTTAGTGTCTGCCGCAATTCTGCCTTCATAGCTGGCTTTAGAGGTTTTGATGAAGGATCTCAACTTTTTGTTGAGGCTAATAAGGGAATTTTTCCAGTCTTGGGACTTCACTTTTTTCTGCAACAGTTTCTTCCTTCTATTGTAGAGTTTATTAATGGCAGGGGACCACCAGATTGGCTTCCTTTTATTAATGAGTGTCTTGGTTCTGTTGGGTATGGCTAGTTCCATGCATTTATGTACATGTTCATACAGTGCATTGGTGTATGATTTGTCAGTCATGCATCTATTTTCCATTGACATGGGTGCCGGAAGTTAGCCACCTCTGTTTTTAGGAGCCCAAAGTCAGCTTTGGAGAAGTTTTTCATGGTGCTGGATCCTGCTTTATTACCTTGGAACACACATCTACCATAGGTCATACACATCCAGGTATGACTGCCACACAGTTTGCAACATGTTGTACTATGACAGTGCATAGGTAGATATGCTTTTCTGCATTTCACCATGGCTGGTATCTATCCCCACACTGTTTTCCAACTTTCCATGCCCATGTCGTGCAGTGCAACTTACCTGTCTGTACTGTTTTTTCCAACCTTTGTCTGTCTTGTGTTGTGCTGTTTGTTCTAAAGGAATACCTGGCATAATGACCTTCTCCTCCTCTTTCACTATGTTTATCTTTCCTTTTATTCTTAAAAAAAAAAAGAGACTTATTCCCACCCCAAAAAAATTGCTTATGCCCCCCTAACTTTCCCTCAGATTTTCCTTTTCCAGCAAACCCCTTGTGTGTTCCTCTTCTTCACCTGTACCCCACATCTTCTTTTCTGTCTCCCACTTTCCTTGGGTGTGTGTGTTACTTGTGTTCCTCGTGCAAGTCCTGTGCCCCTTGTTAGCAACTGTTAGCTATGGCAATGTGGCAGTGATTGCCCTTTGCCTTTAATTTTTTATTAGAAAATGTATGAATTCCATAAGAATTCGGAAGTCCAAGCTGATATATTTTACTAATACATGTATTACGGAGATATCCGTAGTTATCCTTGCCTTCCTGTACAGATTCTGTTATAGATATACATGCCAGTATAATTATCAGGATGCATGAATTATCATCTTTCCATAACTTTATTACTGTACAATGTGATTCGACAACCATTTCTTATTTCTTGTAGATTACTGCTACATTTCTTTAGTGTGCTGCTCATACTGCGATACTTCACTGTGTGTTGAGCTATTCTGAGTTTCTTGTTGTACATTTTTATATTACAATGTTTTCTGCAAGTTTTGTGCTAATATCGGCATAATGAGCTTTACAGAGTGATTATTTGCACATGATATGGAAGTGCCCAATGACAGTAAATGATTGGGTCTTTCACAATATTATAGATGCTATAAGCTGGGCAATGAGACTGCCAGTATCAAACAAAACAAATAAAGCATATTGGATCTTAGGCATTCTTCAGTCTGACTGTCTCTTTCCACCTGCTACTCAAAAACGGGTAATCATTTTTTTCGTGTCTCATTTTAGCTTGTCTATTCAAACAATGGAAGTGGCTGGTACAATAAATTAATTTCCTTTTCTCATATGGTACAAACATGGTTACCACTGAAAGAACTTCATAAGGAATGGAATGAATAGGGGAGTATATTTATTTATATTTTGTCAAATATACGGAGTTTTACACAAGGACAAATTCCAGTGCCTGATGAACAGTACAGGTAGATATTAAATAGTTTGTTACAGTTTGTAAAATATGAGATTGAAGATCATAGGCAACTATGCCCGAGTGGGGTATTGTGTCAAAGGCTTTTGTGAGGTCCAGGTAAGTTGTGTGGACTACCTTGCCCTCATCTATGGCTTTGGTAACTGTTTCAAAGAAATCAACTAGGTTTAAGAGGCAAGATCTGCCCTTAACAAAGCCGAATTGGGTAGGGTCCAGTGTCTGGAGGCTCCCAATGTCTTTGTTTATGAGTTCCATGATAATATGCTCCATAGCTTTACAGACCAGACTAGTCAGGCTTATGGGGCGATAGTTTCCGGGGTCCATTGTAGCACCACCTTTGTGGAGTGGGACCACTGTAGCTGTACGCCATTCTTTGGGTACATATCCTGTAGTAAGGCTAAGTTTGAACAGTGACTTAATATGAGGGTTCAGTTCTTCTTGGAGCTCGTGTAAGACACAGCCTGGGACACCGTCCGGTCCCATAGATGCTGTGTTTTTTGCTTTGGAGAGGGCAGCTTTCACCTGTGCATCTGTGATGTCAGGGAGGTTACATTCAGTTGGGATAGGCATTTGCTCCTTTGGGGGAAGGGGGAGAAGTTTGCGCTGAATCTGTCTGCCAGGATGTTGGCTATGTCTGTAGGTTCAGTATATTTTGTACCGTTATGCAACAATTCAGAGCATATCTGGGAGTTTCTGCCCATGTTCCTGACATAACTAAAGAAGGCCTTGTGATTATCTTTAGTGTCTAGGGCAATTTTTCTTTCGAAACTGGCCTTTGATGATTTTATGAGGGATCAAAATTTCTTGCTAATACTGATCAGAGATGCCTTCCCTTTTTGGGATTTTGCTCTGTCATGTAGTATCTTCATATACCTGTCCTTTGTCTGTCATTGCTTGTTATACGTTTATATCTTACCTTTGTCTGTCGTGTCTTGTGCTATTTGCTCCATGTTTATACCTGACCTTTGTCTGTCATGTCTTGTGATGTTTATGTTTGCACCTGACTTTTGTCTGTCATGTCTTGTGATGTTCTACGTTTATACCTGACATCTGTCTGTCATATCTTGTGATGTTTGTTCTAAGTTTATACCTGACCTTTGTCTGTCATGTGTTGTGATGTTTGTTATATGGTTATACCTGACTGTTGTCTGTTATGACTTGTGATATTTGTTATATGGTCATACATGACCTGTGTCTGTCATGTATTGTGATGTTTG
Organism: Protopterus annectens; assembly: GCF_019279795.1. Taxonomy (NCBI): domain Eukaryota; kingdom Metazoa; phylum Chordata; order Ceratodontiformes; family Protopteridae; genus Protopterus; species Protopterus annectens. Next base: position 1,813,570,144 of record NC_056729.1, on the reverse strand, counting down.
TTCTATGGTCATACATGACCTGTGTCGGTCATGTATTGTGATGTTTGTTCTATGTTTATACATGACCTGTGTCTGTCATGTATTGTGATATTTGTTATATGGTCATACATGACCTGTGTTGGTCATGTATTGTGATGTTTGTTCTATGGTCATACATGACCTGTGTCGGTCATGTATTGTGATGTTTGTTCTATGTTTATACCTGACCTTTGCCTGTCATGTGTTGTGATGTTTGTTATATGGTTATACCTGACTGTTGTCTGTTATGACTTGTGATATTTGTTATATGGTCATACATGACCTTTGTCTGTCATGTATTGTGATGTTTGTTATATGTTTATACCTGACCTTTGCCTGTCATGTATTGTGATGTTTGTTCTATGGTCATACATGACCTGTGTCGGTCATGTATTGTGATGTTTGTTCTATGTTTATACCTTTATACCTGACCTTTGCCTGTCATGTATTGTGATGTTTGTTCTATGGTTATACCTGACCTGTGTCGGTCATGTATTGTGATGTTTGTTCTATGTTTATACCTGACCTTTGTCTGTCATGTATTATGATGTTTGTTTTATGTTTGTACCTGACCTTTGTCTGTCATGTACTGTGATGTTTGTTTTAGGTTTGTACCTACTGTTTTGTCCTCCTCTTCTTCCTGCTTCCTTCTGTTTTAAATTCCATTAAAAATGGGCCAACTTCCACCAGAAAAAAACTCTCCCTCACATCTTCCCATTTCATCATAAGTCTTGTTCATAGGTTCTAGGTGTGTACTATTCTAATGGCCCTGGAGCCTTTACAAACCTAGCCCATTGGATTACCCTGGCATCATGCCACCCAACCTTAGTTCCTAGAGCCTCTGTCAAGTAGAGCCACTGGAGTGATCCTCGGAGTGAACTTTCTATTTTCCATCCACTCATCAGGATTTCTCTTGAAGAGGGCCAGTGAGGTGCTCTGCTTGACATGTATGGGACGTCTATTCCATAGCATGGGCAGTCTCTGGGTTATGAACCTGTCCCTCCAGCATGTTCTGTTGATTGTGGTAATGAGGTTGAGGTCTCTGGAGTGTGTGGTGTGGAGGGATTGGGATTTCTTTAGATGTAGCATTTCTAACAGAGCTGGATCAGACATGGCTTTGTAAGTCAAGCAGAGATCGCCTCTAAGTAAGCAATATGAGACAGAGAACAGTTGGGAGTTTTTTTAGCCTCTTCATATAGGACAGATGTTTATTTATTTATATTTATATTTACTCCAGTATGGTGACCGGGGAAGTCCACTGGGCTCGGAGAGCCCATTTTCAGTGGAGGCCTGAGGAGAAAAGCTCCGCAGTACATAGTTTATTTACATGAATTAATTACATGAATTCATTACAAAGAGTCTTTGTATTACAAACTTAGAAACAAGTAGGACACAGAAGAGAAAACAAATAATTACAGTTTCATTTTGTTTAGGCAGGAGAGACAGGCATATAGCATAGTGGCTACATATTGCAGTTGCATTGTTTATACAATCTTCACTAGTGAGTGTGGTTAGTTTGGTGTGAGAGTTAGCCTGAAGCATAGGCGGAGGAGAGTTTGAGAGGTAAGGGGTGAAGATTACAGTTGCATGTCCTGTTTGAATAAAGATATGAGTGAAGTAGAGTTTTAAAGTTTTTGAGGTTGTCACAGGTCCTCAGTGGAGTGGGGCGAGAATTCCATTTTTTTGCTAAGGAGAAGGAAAGCAGAAGCTGACCAGCTGGGTGCTTGGGTTTCTGGACAGTGATTAGGTTTTGGTGGGTAGATCTAAGGGGTCTATGGGGGTATATGGTGTTAGAATGTTGGATAGTGCAGGGCACTTAGTAGGCTGGAACAGTAATGTGTGGGCTGTGGTGATTTGGAGAAAGTCTAATTGGTTGGGGAGTTCAAGCCAATTTAATGAGTGAAGGGAGGTACAATGATGGGAGGAGGATTTGGCTTTAGTAGCAAATCTGGATATTTTATTGTAAGAGACATCCAGTTTGGAGGAGAGAGTGGTGGATAAATTAGTAAGCAGAGGAGCGCCGTACAGTAGAGAGGGAAGGAGATAGAAAGTGGCGAGGTTAGTCTGGAGGAAAGAGAGAGGAAATAGCTGTTTCTGTAAATTAAGCCTAGTTTTATGTGGGTTTTCTTGATGTTTAGCTCGATGTGAGTATTGAATTTCAGATGTTCCTCGATGGTGACACCAAGAAGTTTGGCGAAGGGAATAATCTCTATAGTGGAGTTGTTTTGGCTGGTAATTTGAAGAGAGTTTTTATCAATAGTCGAAGTATTTGAGGGAGAAAAAAGAAGGATTTTAGATTTGTTGGCGTTTAGTGAGAGGTGATTTTGGAGCATCCATTTTTTGGTGGTTGAGAAAGCAGTTTGAGTCAGTGATTGGAGATCAGTTAGGTTAGAGGCACAGCAGATTAAAGTAGAGTTGTCAGCATATTGCACAATTTTGGTGTTGGGTATGGCTTTATGAAAGTCATAAATAGCATTGGGCCAAGTATGGATCCTTGGGGTACTCCAGTGGGGGTAGTAAGGAAAGTGGAGGTGCCTTGTCTCCACTTTACTGCCTGAGACCTATCTGAAAGATAGCTGGAGAACCAGGAAAGTGTTTTGTGGGAGAGATTAAGATTAGACAGATGGCTTAGGAGGTGGGTATGGGAGATGGTATTGAAAGCTTTAGATAAATCTAGCAGAACTGTGAATACTATTTTACCAGAGTCACGGGCAAGATTTACAGTGTGTAAGAAGGAGAGAAGGGTGGTGTTAGTACTGTGTCCTGGATGGAAGCCATGTTGGGTAGGAGAGAGTAGCTGGTGTTTGGTAAGGAATGGCATTAGCTGAAGGTGGATACATTTTTCAAGGAGCTTGGAGATTGGGGAGAGGATAGCTATGGAGCAGAAATTGGAGACATTGCAGTTTTTACCACCCTTGTGAAGTGGTAGAATATATGCAGTGCACCATAATATGGGTACACAGGATTCTAGTAAGGATCTGTTGATCAGGATATGGATAGGGAGAGCAATACCATCTGAGGCTATTTTAGGAATGAGGATGGAATGTTGTCAGGGGCATTAGAGCATGGTTTTAGTTTTGAGAGTAATTTTTTTATAAGGGTGGTGGGGACGGGTTTAAGTTCGAAAGTGGGGGGGAGTAGAGGGTGAAGAGGATTGAGTGGGGTGGGGTGCTGGGTTATTGTTGGTAAAGGTCTTGGTCAGCTTAGCAATAGAAGAGGTGAAGAAGGAGTTGAATAGTGAGGCGATTTCAAGGTCAGATTTGCTGCTGTCATGACAGGGGTTGTTCTTAGTGCCTGGGCTAAGAAGGGAATTTATTGAGTTCCAAAATTGTTTGGGGTTATTTGGATGGTTTACTTGTCGTTTGATGTAATATTTTTTGTCTCTAATGACTTGTTTTTTGGAGGCTTAGTATCCTCTTTGTGAGGTACTTTTGTGGCCTCTCCAGTTATTGCAGGTGTTAGTGAGGTACATGCCAAATGGGGCATTGTACTCAATGATTGGTCTAATGAGGGAAGAGTAGAGGGAGACAATGACCTCTTATTTCCTGGATGCAAAGCCCTTAGTAATGAGATGTGCCACACAGAAAGACTTTCTGACCACAGTGGCAATATGGTGGTCAAAAGAGAAGTTGCTGTCAACCTGTGTTTCCAGATCTCTTATACCACCTTCTGTGTTCAGTGGACTACCATCACTGTGGTAATTTATGGCAACCAGGTTATTCCCAAAGGGGATTATGACACATTTTTTGGCATTGAGCTTAAGGCCATGATTCTGACACCAGTTGTCAGTCTCAGTGAGGCCTTTCTGTAGGATGTCAATATCACTTGAGGAGTTAATAATAGCTCCCAACTTACAATTGTCTGTGAACTTTGCCAGTCAGAGTCCCTTCATGTTGACCTGGACTTCAGAGAAGTAGATACTAAACAGGAGAGGACCCAGGACCGAACCCTGTGGGACTCCACTCGTGACTGGTCAGCTGTTTGACTTGGAGTCAGCTACTTTCACACTGTGGGTTCTACCTCTGAGCCAGTTAGCAACCCACTTAGTGATATAGGGGTTGATGCCTAGCTTAGTGAGTTTTTTATGATTCCTCAGTGGGGAATGGTATCAAAGGCCTTGGCCAAATCAAGGTAGGCTGTATGAACAACCTTGCCTTCATCCACAGCTCTGGTGACTGACTCTAAGAAGTTGACCAAGTTGAGCAGGCATGATCTACCCTTCACAAAACCAAACTGTGTGGGATCCGGAGTTTGGAGATTCCCTATATCCTTGTTTATTAGGTCCATGATGATGCGTTCTATAGCTTTGCATATCAGACTTGTCAGGCTAATGAGGAGATAGTTCCCAGGGTCTGCAGTTGCTCCTCCTTTGTAGAGAGGGATGACTGTAGCAGTGCGCTATTCGGTAGGGACAAAGCCTGAGGTGAGGCTGTGATTGAACAGGGCACACAGTTGAGGTGCTAGTTCATTCTGTAGTTCTTGTAGAACACAGACAGGGATATTGTCAGGTCCCACAGAAGCTGTATTCTTGGCCTTCGACAGTGCTCTTTTAACCTGTGCAGCAGTAATACTGGGTGCCTGGCAATATACTGGTATTGTGACTGTCCCTTGGGGGGAAGAGGGGTAAAGTTAGCACTGAACCTGTCGGCCAGTATTTTGGCAATATCTGTTGGCTCGGTATAGCAGGTACCATTGTTCAGTAGCTCAGAGCAAATATGGGTATTGCTGTGGAGATTCTTTACATAACTATAGAAGGCCTTGTGGTTGTCTTTACTATCTGCTGCAATTCTGTTTTCATAGCTAGCTTTAGAAGTTTTGATGAGGGATCTCAACTTTTTGTTTAGGCTGATAAGGGAGTTTTTCCAGTCTTGGGACTTCACCTTTTTCTGCAACAGTTTCTTTCTTCTGTTGTACAGTTTATTAATGGCAGGGGACCACCAGATTTGCTTCCTTTTTTTGGTGAGTGTCTTGGTTCTGTTGGGTAGGGCTAGTTCCATGCATTTATGTGCATGTTCATACAGTGCATTTGTGTATGATTCGGCAGTCATGTATCTATTTTCCATCGACATGGGTGCCGTGAAGTTAACCACCCTTGTGGGGGGGGGGGGGTGGTAAAGTTGACACTGAACCTGTCAGCCATTATATTGGCAATATCTGTTGGCTCTGTATAAGAGGTTCCATTGTGCAGTAGCACAGAACAAATCTGGGTATTGCTGTGGAGATTCTTTACATAACTATAGAAGGCCTTGTGGTTGTCTTTACTATCTGCTGCAATTCTGTTTTCATAGCTAGCTTTAGAGGATTTGATGAGGGATCTCAACTTTTTGTTGAGGCTGATAAGTGAGTTTTTCCAGTCTTGGGACTTCACCTTTTTCTGCAACAGTTTCCTCCTTCTGTTGTAGAGTTTGTTTATGGCAGGGGACCACCATATTGGCTTCTTTCTTTTTGGGGGAGACTGTCTTGGTTCTATTGGGTATGGCAAAACCCATGTATTTGTGTACGTGTTCATACAGTGCATTGGTGTATGATATGGCGGTCATGAAACTATTCTCCATTTGCATGGGTGCCATGAAATTAGCCACCTCTGTTTTTAGGAGCCCAAAGTTAGCTTTGGAGAAGTTTTTTATGGTGGTTACCTTTGTTGGGGGGGGGGGGATTTCCAAGGTGATTAGTTTGTGGTCAGATCTAACCAGGGAGGAGTTGACTACTGGTGTAGAGCAATGGTCGCTCATTTTAGTAATGACCTGGTCAAGGATGTTGCTACCTCTAGAGGGGGTAAGAACGAGCAGGTCCAGGGCATTGGAATTAATGAATTCCTGGAAACATTAAGTGTATTGGTACATGAGTAGTTTTCCCAGTTAATGGAGGGGTAGTTGAAGTCATCCAGTATGAGAGTGTTAGGTTGGGCCTTAATATTCTCCAGGGTGCATAGGAACATGGAGTGTGAGTCTTGGGACATGGTTGGGAACCTATAGCAGGCTACGACCTGAATCGCTGTCTTACCCAATGTTAGCTGCACCTGAAGTATCTCAGGTGCATTATGTTGGGCTACCAGTTTGGAGGTGTGCAAATCCTTTATGAATATGGAAACACCACCACCTTTGGAGCTTCGGTCCAAGTTCTGGGGCCAAAAGGTCTGGAATGAGTTATAGCTTGGTAGTGCAGGGGTGCTTTCTGTTGCCTTGAACCAGGTCTCTGTTACAGCACAAATGTCGATGTTCTCCATTTTAAGGAGTGCTTTGAGTGAGTGCATTTTGAGATTTAGACTTCTAGCACTGAGAAGCATGACCTTCAGATTGCATTTGTTTGTAGCTGTTACAGTGGTAATTTGGTCTTTGGAACACCACCTAAAAAAGGCACTATAGGGGTGGCAAGAGCCTTGGCCAGTATCCAGAAACCCAGGGGTGACAGATGCAGTCCATCTCTGGCAAAGCATCGAGGTCTGTCAATCATGTCATCCCGGGCAGACAGATACTGGATCCCCTTAGAGTGACACCAGAAATTTAGCCAATTGTTGAAATCAATAATTTTCTGCTTGTACTGTGGTATCATTCTGGGTTATGGTAGGATGCTGTTCCAGGCTAGGGTCATACCCGCCTGGGCTACATAATCCGAGAGTTCCTCTATGTCTCTCTTCATGTAGTCCAGGGAGATACGTCTCAGGTCATTCACACCCACATGTTCAATGACAGAGTCATATTTGTACCTGTTATTAAGGGACCTGAGAGCGGGTGTTATGTGGCGGATCCTAGCGCCTGAGAGGCAGCTGACTGTTACTTTATCCTTATTCAACCTAGTGAGTGGGACCTCAGTGTGCTCACTATCAAGACACCTATGACTAGTGTGTTGGGCATGCTGTTTTGCCTAAGGGGCTTTGGTTGAGTGGTACACTGTTTAGGAGAGTTATGTGCCTCGTGATTAGTGTTTTTTAGTGGTGGTCATGCATTTTTGCCTTGGAGGTCTCTGCTGTTTGGGTAGATTTTTATTGAGAGCCTCAGCAAAGGTGGGTGTGTGGTTTGTGTTTTTATGTAAAGGCAGTGGTGGTGTGTGTTTTGGAGGGCTATGGGTTCCATGTGGTGTGGTGCAAGTGTTGACCATCTCCTCTTGACCAGCTATTCCGGTCTTGGCTGTAGAGTGTGTGGCTTCCAATTTGGATATATAAATGCATCTCTCGCAAGTATGAATGTTGGGAGGCAACAGGAGAGGGTTGTCAGTGTACACGAGGCAGTTGCTACATTGACTCAGGATGCCCAAGTTCACCAGGTTAATAGGAGAAAGCACAGGGAACTGACCTTTAGACAAGCCTGGAGGGGTGGGCATTAATAATAAGCCCTGGAGCTGTTTCCTTGTAGAACGTTTAGTGCTGGTAGCACTTCTGTGTGCTACAATAATTGCTACAAGAAGTCTGGTAAATTGCTACACTAATAAGTTAGTAAAAGTGCAGGAGAGGAGAGAACTAGTAGATCTAAGGGAAAAATTGAAGAGCAGACTTTGACACTGCTCAGAAGCTTACAAACAGTCCTGGATACAGCAAATCTGTATTTTGACTAAGACTAGCTACAGGAAAGGCGGGAAACAAGCACAAATGTGGGCTTTTAAAAGAAATAACTGATATAGAAAAACTGATATAGAAAAACTGCCTAAACTGCCAATAAACTACATTTTCTGGGCCATAATCCACTCCTCTTGTGGTAGATAGGCTACCTAGTGCTTACCACTCCAACTGATAAGCTAGAAGGCTTTCCTCCAACACAGAAAGGCTTGGTGGGCTTAGAAGCTTACATACAGTCCTGGATACAGCAATTCTATATCTGGACTAGACTAGTTACAGGAAAGGGGGGAGCGTAAACATGGGCTTTTAAACCAAAACATTGAAAGAGATGGAAAAACTGCCAAGCGGCCAATATACTACAATTTCTGGGCCAGAAACCAGTTCTCTTGTGGTAGATAGGCTACCTAGTGCTTACCACTCCCACTGATAAGCTAAAAGACTTTCCTCCAACACAGAAAAGCTTGGGGGCTCAGAAGCTTACAAACAGTCCTGGATACAACAAATATGTATCTGGACTAGACTAGTTACAGGAAAGGCAGGAAACAAGCTTAAAATGTAGAATTTATTTTTTGTGTGTCCATCTCTGTCACCCACACCCTATTTCCTTGGTTGTGTGCGTTATTTTTGTTCGCCACATTTGTCCTGCACCCACTGTTAGCTACTGTTACCTCTGGTGAAAGTGACCATGATGGCCTTTCACCTTACTTAATTTTTTGTATTAGAAAATACAGATCCCATTCAATTCTGCAAATTGTGATGAGTTTTTTTAGATATATCCGGCCTACAACTTTTGATGATAGTTGTAATTGTTTATGGATATTTGTCAATTTTCAGACAGATTCCTGCACATTTCTACTCCTTTAGTAATTTTCCCTTATTACAGTCAGTTGCATTGAGCTTGTATAATTTCCATAGATATACATTGTTAATCCACATACACATTATGAACAACATTTCTTGCCAAACAGATTTGATGTGCCTGCTTGAGGCTGTACAAACTCCCCAAGTTGTCTGCTTTGCCCTGCGTTAATCTATGTACACTGAGTCATGTTTGCATATTATTTGGTTATCCACAGGGGTGCAAATATGAAAATGGAAAGCCCTAGAGCCTTTTTTAAGATATTTCAGGGAAAGAGATTATTCTGTTTAGCTTAGATTTCCAGCTCTACTGTATGGAAATAAACACACTTTTCAGCTTTCTTTTCCACAACTGAAGAAGTAGGGAGAGATATATTTACATAAAGAAAAATAATAAGCAAACATTATCTGAAATTATTCTCAGAGGCAGTGACTTTAAGTTTACTGAAAGACAGGGGTCAGACTGGTAAAACTAGAAAAAGAGAACATCCACTTACTACCTCACCAAATAAATCCCCTAATGAAAAGAAAGGTAAACCTGGCAAAGCATCTTATGTTGCCTGTGCTAAACGTGACAGCGAAAACTAAGCAAAATATATTTCTACAGTACCTACTCCTAATAAATATGTCCCACTAGGTGCTACCATCCACTCAGATAAAGAAGACAACTCAGAGAACATGGAATTCCAGGGTCCAGATTTTGAAGCTGTGGAACTAGGGACAATAAAAAATATCTTGGGCTGACACTGAAAGAACAATACAGGGATGCATAAAGAAGCAATCAGTGTGTACACTTCTTCATCATCAGTAACAGACTGTTATCAACACAGTAAGGTTATGTTGCATACAGGCCCCTATATTTCCTCCTCACCAGTGATAGACTGTTATCACCATAGTGAGATTACGTTGTATACACGCCTTTACACTCCCTCCTCACCAGTGACAGACTGTTATTGACACATTGAGGTTATGTTGTATATAGTCCTCTAAGCTTCCTCCTTACCAGTGACAGACTGTTATCCACACAATGAGGTAATGTATACAGGCCTCTACACTTCCTCCTCACCAGTGACAGACTGTTTTATACGCAGTGAGGTTACATTGTATATACGCCTCTACACTTCATCCTCACCAATGACAGGCTGTTACCACCATAGTGAGGTTATGTTGTATACAGACCTCTACACTTCCTCCTCACCAGTGACAGACTGTTACCACCATAGTAAGGTTATGTTGTATACAGACCTCTACACTTCCTCCTCACCAGTGACAGACTGTTACCACCATAGTGAGGTTATGCTGTATATAGGGCATAAGACTTGACTCATAGTCTGACTCGTGAATTACAACCCCTTTATAGATCTGGAATGTACAGGGCTGGGGACTGACTTACCCGGCTGGCAATTCCCTCTCATACCACAAGAGCATAGAAGTAAAAGGTAATTGCTTATACCAGAGTACTGCATGCATAACTGTGCTAGAGCTGAACAAACTGATAAAAAATCCTCACACATGATGCATGGTTTTACATGTGGAAAACATATGCTTGTGTATATAAACTTGTTGGTTTCATGCGTCAGACTGCATGTCATATTCATTTAGTGATCTTATAAAATAAAACACGGGCTATGGAGAATGTTATCATCTGAATTAATATAAACACTTTAATGACTGATGAAAAACAAAATAGACAGAATAACTTCAAAGCCGCCTGTGTCTGCTACATACCAGCATGACTTAGTAATAGCACGTCCCATGCTTTGCTCAGGATATAAGTAATACTTTGAAGAATGCTGTTCAATATATCATTTCTTTCTTTTTTATCTCACTATTATAGCAAACGAGGAAAAGGGATGCCGTATAGAAGACTAGAACTGTCTTAGGTTCATGGGTCATTACTAGGGTAACAACCCCAGGGGGCCTTTTTAAGCCTAACCATGCTTCCCAAACATATCTGACAACTTTAATACCCTGGGAGTATTTTAAGGGTATATGTAGGTTTGTGCATGGATGGTCAAGCATTTACAGGCTGCATCTTCCTAATACGGGCTATCAATTTTGACAGCATTACACAGGTTTTATTGAAAGTTTAAAACAAAACAGCTTGTCTTGGTAGTCAGTTAAAGATGGTTACAGTTATATATTCTGTTATGTCTGGCAATGCTTATGCATGTTTTTAATTTTTGATTTTACATTCATAGAGTAGGAAAAAATATTACTGTCTTGGATTAATCACCATTAATTTATTCATAGGTTCATAGGTTCATACTAGGCTATCTGCCCTGGGGCATTTATAAGCCTAGCCCGATTGTGTTTGGCTTATGCCACCCCTTTATTTGAGTATACCGTGCCCTTTTTAAAGTTTAGTTTACCGTGCCTCTGTCTAATAGTGACACGGAAGTAATCCCCGAGACAAACCTATGATCCCCCATCCACTCATCAAGATTCTTCTTGAAGAGAGTCAGTGAGGTGCTCTGCCTAACATGAATTGGAATTCTATTCCAGAGTGAAGGGAGCCTCTGGGTTATGAATCTGTCCCTCCAGCATGTTCTATTTATTTCTGTGCTGAGGATCAAGTCCCTCGAGCGCATGGCTCTAAGGGATTTAGATTTACTGAGGTGGAGCATGTTCATTAATTCTGGGTTGGACATAGCTTTATATGTCAGGCATAGATCGCCTCGAAGTAGGCGGTATGCAACTGAGTAGAGCTGGAGTTTTTTTAACCGAGCAGCATATGGCATTTGATCCTCCTGGTGAGGTACTTTTGGGGTCTTTCTAATTGCTGCAGGTGTCGGGTAAGGTACATCCCAAAGGGGGCATTGTATTCTATGATGGGCCTGATGAGGGATGAATAAATTGGCACGATTACCTCTCTTGATCTAGATGTGAATCCTTTCATGATGAGGTGGGCTATGTAGAAGGTCTTTCTAACCACTTTGGCAATGTGGTTGTCAAAGGAGAGATTGCTATCAACTTGGGTCCCCAGATCCCTAATTACTTTCTCTGTAATTAATGGGTTACCACTTATGTGGTAATTTGTGGGCACATTGTTTTTGCCAAAGGGTATGACTATACACTTTTTGGCATTTAGCTTTAGACCATGGCTCTGGCACCAGTTATCCGTCTCTGCGAGACCTTTTTGAAGGATGTTTGTGTCAGCTGGAGAGTTGATTATGGCGCCCAGTTTGCAGTCATCTGCGAACTTGGTGAGCCATAGTCCTCCCACGTTGGCCTGTACCTCAGAGAAGTAAATACCGAACAAGAGAGGTCCCAGGACAGGACCTTGTGGGACGCCACTTTTGACCGGTTTCGAGTCTGACATGGCTCCAGCAACTCTGACTCTGTGGGTTCTGTCTTTGAGCCAGTTTGCGACCCATCTTGTGACATAGGGGTTTATATTTAGGCTGAATAGCTTATCTATGATGCCCAAGTGGGGTATTGTGTCAAATGCCTTTGCGAGGTCCAGATAGGCTGTGTGGGCTACCTTCCCTTCATCTATGGCCTTGGTGACTGTTTCGAAGAAGTCGACCAGGTTCAAAAGGCAGGATCTGCCCTTGACAAAGCCAAATTGGGAAGGATCTAGTGTCTGTAGGTCCCCAATGTCTTTGTTTATGAGTTCCATGATGATCCTCTCCATAGCCTTGCATACTAGGCTAGTCAGGCTTATGGGGCGATAGTTTCCAGGGTCCGCAGAGGCGCCACCTTTGTGGAGTGGGACCACTGTTGCTGTACGCCATTCTTTGGGCACATATCCTGTAGTGATGCTGAGATTGTACAGCAGTTTTACTTGAGGGATTAGTTCTTCTTGGAGTTCATGTAGGACGCAACCCGGGACGCCATCTGGTCCCATGGAAGCAGTGTTTTTTGCTTTGGAGAGGGCGGCCTTCACCTGAGCATCAGAGATGTTTGGGAGGCTGCACTCTGCCGGGATGGATACTTGCTCTTTTGGGGGGGGGGGTGGAGAAGTTTGCACTGAACCTGTCTGCCAGGATATTGGCGATGTCTGTGGGTTCAGTGTATTTTTTGTCATTTAGAATCAACTCAGAACAAGTCTGGGAGTTGCATCCCAGGTTCCTAACATAACTGAAAAAAGCCTTATGATTGTCTTTAGTGTCCTGTGCAATTTTTCTCTCGAAGCTGGCCTTGGAGGATTTTATGAGGGATCGTAATTTTTTGCTAGTACTGATCAGAGATGCCTCCCCTTTTAGGGATTTAAAATAAGTTCACCCAATATAGACAACGGACTTGTATAATTTCTTCCTCAGATTAAAACAGAAATAGGCTCTGGATATAGAACCATAGCCACATGATCTGAAAGGTATTTGGCCCTCCAGCAAATGGCCCGGTTCTGGGTTCACAACAAATACACTCATTTAATAGAATAACACAAAATACAAACTGAAGAACAATCAAGCTAAAGTACCTCACTATTCAGGTTTAACTATCACTGCACTAAGTTTGAATATACAAGGATGAAATGCTGCCCACAAAAGTAAAGCTCACTTGTATGTTTACAAGAGACCAAGCTGATAAACAAAAAAACAGTTAATCTGTCTTTGAAACAATGGAAAGGATGGGGGGAGGTGAGTGGAGTATGTACCCTCATTCATGATTCACTAGGATGCTCCAAAATTAAATTACATCGGGGGGGGGGGGGGTGAGTATCTGTACATCTACAAAATGAGTACTTGCCTCACTCATGAGTCATTAGGGTGCTCCAAGATTAAATCACATCATGAACAAAGGGTAAATGGACAATGGTATTAGCCCAAACATAAGAAGGTAAAATAGCGATTGGAAATTTCTATGGTCTCAGTGCCGATAATTGATCACATCTGAAACATTCTGCAATGTTATCAGACATCAAAACGCATACTGATACTCTCTACACAGGAGGAGTTTAATGCATTCCTGAATCCAAAGATGCAAATAATTCTCCAGGGGGATAACAGACTTCCAAAGGTTACAAATGTTATACCCAACATGTTAGAAGAATTTGATTTGGTAGATGAATGGAGAAAGTTGCACCGGACTGAAAAATATTATATTTAAGGAGGGGGAGGACACAAATAGCCAGCAGAATAGAGATGTGGTTCATCACTAGAAGGCAGTTCCAATCGGTTTGGGAGATTAATATTTATGTCACACCATGGTCAGATCATGCAGCGCTGTGTATGACTTTTAGAAAACAGAGCAATGTGCCACATTATGTACTATGGAGACCAGAGCCACTTCTGTTAAAGATATGAAGCATAAGCAGACATTCGGAGACAGCAATAAAACATATTGGAATACTAGGAAAAATAAATTATCCACCATTTTCTCCAAATGTGAATATTTCATATTTCATATAAAAACACTGCTGTAAACAAACCCATAAGAAAAAAAAGGCGAGGAAAAAGAGTGTTAATGGTTATAAGACAAAATTACTCAGCAGAGATGAGGAAAGAGTGTAAGTTCTCTATAAGGGAGTAGTAGACAAGTCATGAAAGTCAGTTTGGGGAATGGATAGGGGCGACCAGCCAGCCAAAGGTTAAATAATTATATAAATTCATATTTCTGTCTTGAATTACCAGCTGTGTTGTTGCACTAGCTGTCACCATTGCATTATTCACATTTTTAGGCAGTGAGTTCTTTTCTCGGCCACCCAGCATTTACTTTGTTTTTGACTTATTGTCTGCCTGACTTTTAGGGAATTAGATTGATTTAGTACCTGCTGTTGCACTTCCTTGAAAGTCATTCCATTGGGGTGGATGGTTCCCACATAAGATAAATAAAACGCAGTTTGCATATAATAACACTATCATGCTAATTTCCTGGTGGCAGGTATTTTTATTTAAAAAATTGTTCTCTCCTCCTATAATTAGCTTGATGCTGCCTTTCTTGCTGTTAGAATTAGCAGACACCTGCCTGACGTAGAGGGGTCATGAGTCATTGCCCAAGCTGTCCATGTCAGTCAAATGATATAAGAATCAAAACGAATAAAAAGCAATCCAATTAGTCCAGCAGGTTATTTTTAAGCCTCCAGCTGCAAAGCAGGTAGGTTAACTAAGGACAGGCTAGGCCTTGAAAGAATATGTGAGGTGTTCTGGTCTCAGTGCTGCCGCTATATAATTTAAAAAATGCTGCTAACCACTTGATTTGTATACAATTAAAAATAAAGCATTACCCAACAATCGATTTGTTTTACTGTTATTACTTCACACACACTGTATCCAAACATGCGTTCTACCGATAACACTGAAATAATGTAAAACTTGCAAAACGCCGCATTATAAAAGTGAAATAGAACACAAATCTTTCATAACTTCAACATTGCCTCACACATTTTGGTGAGACTCCAAAAACTGTTCAGTATTTTTATAAAACATGACATATACTAATTAAATTTTGTCATGTGGGTTTTTAATATAATTAAAAATATTTATTAATAATAGGGTGTCAAATCCAAAATATTTGTTTAAATATAAATTGGATTTCTAGGAACTACAAAAATTCAGGAAATTTAATATACCTTAAATGTCTACTCTCTTTCGTGTAATTTAAAACAAACCCATGCGTATTGGCATGATGCATTATGGGTATGGTAATCAACATTCGGATTTTGACTTCTAGGTCAAGGTCTGCCGGCTTTCTAATCGAGCTTTTTTGGTGGTGTAAACTCGATTTTGCAAGTCTGTAAAGATAACAGGAAAGAAATGGCTTTAACCAAAAAAGAACACCTGGGCGCAGGGGTGTAGCCAGAAGTCCACATTTTGTACTTAAATTATATCTGATGTTGTTGACGTTACCATCCACCTATCACTTTAAAAATGTCCTCAGTCCTCAAAATGCTACACCCAGACATGTTTGTTTCCAACAGTCGTAATTTGCACTCCTAAAAAGCTATTTATAGAGGTGTATTCCTTCAAAACAATCACTCTTTATATACCGTAAATATATGGTTAGACATTTTTAAACATTTTGTAATTTTTAATTGCTTAAGTTTTCAAGAGATGTTCGAAAATATACTCCTTTGAGTATGCTTAATTACACCCTTGCCTGGGCGGGACTGCGCATGCGGGTTCATTCCAGCCTTGAGTGACACGTAAAGGATACCTAGCCACGCCGCCTGCATTTCTCGGGAAGTCTTATTACGCTAACGAGAATACGAGACAAAGACGTCACCAGTAAACCAGATTTCAACCCCGAAGAAACACAAGTACCATCCGTGCAGAATGTACGGTTGCCACCTTTGCAAACTTCCATTTCCTGACAAATAAGCCACACCCCCTGCGTGATTAAAACACACCCATTTTAGCAAGCCACACCCGGAGCACCATTTTCCAAATGCCGTATACAGTGACTGCCTGGGCAACATTAGACGATATGGATCCAAGGGAATGGCAAGTACCAGCCCTGCTGTCAGCCTGGTAGAGAACGCATTTATCTCTGTCTGCCTTTCTATTGCTTCCCTCTTTATACTATCCAGAGTGGTTTTGTTGTATTGCACTTAGTCTTATTTGTCAGCTTTTTTTCTACATACATCCTAAATGACCAACACTGCTCTGTAATAACTACCTAGAAAAGAATTTGATGATGCTGGGGTTCTATTGGCCACTAAGCCCCAGAAGCTACGGGGTTCTAAATGCTCTGAGGTGCAGTTTATAGTCCCCCCCCCCCCCACAATCTATTGTACAATGATGGCCTGAACACAAAACATGATTAAGGAAAGAAACTATTTTTTTCTTACAAGGAAGAAATAGATTATATCCAAGGTTTAAGGTTCAAAGGTGATGACCGAGTAGTTACCACAAAACTGATTAGTAGTTATCCATAATCATGAGAATAAAATGCTTGTGTGGGCACATAAATTACATCTGGGATGACTTACCCCCACCACCACCAAAAAATAGTGATTTTCGCTCTACCTATATCATGCTAAATTGAGATGGAAGTGAAAGGAAAAATGAACATAGTTACATATTTCAAGTTGCTACTGTCATACATCTGTACAGCATACCTGCTTTGTCCTAATCCCAAAAACACACACAGCTTCCGTGTATCTCTCTGAAGTCAAACTCATATGAAAGTGAAATTACAAATACAACACATCACATTTAATGGATTATTGTTGGATATCTACCTTTATACACATCTGATTAAAATGTGAAGAAAGGGAAAAAAATACCATTCATTCCAACTTGTTATTCCTACACAGCACACAGGCCCTAGACAGGCTATAGTGACCTTCTGTGCACACCTCTGAAGTTTGTAAGGAAAATTAAAGAAATAATGACCACAGTATCCCCAGCCCCAACACAAACTACAGCAATTTCTGTGCCTAATTCTGAGTGGGCTCAGTTTTAGATTAGGTGGGTCCCCACATCTGAAGACCCTTCCAAGTCACTTATGTAGCTACGAATGATGGTCACCAGAAGCCCTGAGTGGCTACATTTTCTGGGATGCATTTTATATTTTATTTGTTGACTACCCACGAGCCCAGGATTCACTAATCCTCCATGTAAGACTAGATTAGTCTTACACGGAAGAGCCAGTCTAAGAGTAAGATGGCAGAGTGCCATGCCTATTAATGAGGGCGTGCTGCCTCAACTCTAAGGCTAACACGGAGCGTGCACAAGTGCAGGGGGCGTGTCTGACTGCCGAGCAGTCCAAAAATCCACGCCCCTGCAAGTCTGACACTCGGGAAATGTCTACTTACATGAGTGAGTCCGCTCAAATGTGTACATACCCAACACTACACTCTCCCACATTCTAAACCCCTGTACAATTATAAAATGTAAAAATTTTTTTTTTTATTATTTCCGATATAGCTGCCCGTATTTGCGTGTCTTTGCGCGGGTTTGCCCATTGCTTAGCTACAGTTAGCAGTTTAGACACCGAAGAGGATAATAAGAAACGTATATGCAAATCAAGCAAAAATAGTGATAGTGTAGTGGTAGAGCCTTCGCCCAAAGAGGAGACATTTCCGGTTCGAGTCCCACCACTCCCCTTTCTATTTTCTGTTGGAAATCTGTATATAAAAATAATTCCTGACATTTATCATTTAATTTTTTTGTAAAAAGCATTGAAATGGCCTATGTAGTAGTGAACAAATTATATATATATATATATATATATATATATATATATATATATATATATATATGAAGGTGAAATGGTTATGCATACTGATGGATGCATAAGTAATGTATCTTAAGCAATGTGAAGCACTGCTAAGCAAAGTTTACCAGTATTAAACATATTTAAATGTAATTGCTCGTAGCTGAGCACTGTGTTCACTAGCACAATGGCTTTGTGCGTAGCTGTGCATCACGCCAACTAGCGCAAGCAGAACATGTTTGTGGGGAGTTGCGCTCTGCACTAACCAGCACAACGTCAGGAAACATCGAGCAATGTAGAGCAATGTCGAGCAACATAAAACAACATTGGGCAAAGTTGAGCAAAGTCGGCTAAGCACAGCCACACCTCCTAGCCGGTCTGGCCAGTAGTAAAATAAAAAGCAATGACTGGGCTCAAACCCAGGATACTGTGCACCATAATCACAGTACTGAACCACTAAGCCATGACAGCATTTCACAACCATGGACTTTCAACACACACATACATATCAATGGAAGTTTACCCATTGCTAAGCAGGTGTGCCTTCAGCTGAGTTTTTAAAAACTAGCCAATCACAAATAAGTGCGGGAAATGAGGCATATTTAAGCTCCATAGGCAGGAATATTTACCATAAAAAGGGCAATCTGCTCCCAAAAAAAAAATACGCCCCATACATAGCTGCCCATTTTGCACACATGTCCGCTGGACACATAAAATGTAATTTAATTGGAAGTACAACATACTTTGTTGTCCTCACCCCTCTCTCAGAGGTGGAAGGTTTCATATTTCCCTCCAAATTTATTGCATATGTCCAGCTGTTGCTGTTAAAGAAATGGGCAGCTATGGACCTTCCCTACACCCATCCTGCACATTCCGAGTTGTTTTCCCTACTGTCTTTCCCTCTTTGTGCACCTTTTTCACCACTTTTCTATCTCCCCGTTTTCTTTTCTTTCAAAGAAATGAGCGCGGGGGTTAGCGGGAGTAAGCACGATTAAGCAGTAGTTAGCGGGTTTGCGCGAGTGTACACTTGTTTGCGCTTAGCTAAGCATTGCTAAGCATCGCGCAAACCAACACAAACCCGCTCATAACTGCTTAAAAGTGCCTTAGTCACTCTGTATGTGAGGGCCCTTATTCTGCTCAGCAGCAAAATAAAACACCTCTGTCAGTCTCGAACCCAGGACCTTATACACACTACACTGCATGAAGTACCACTAAGCCATAGTAGATATACAAGTTGGTGCTGAAATAAATATATCATGCATCAGAGTGACTGAATGTAAAGGAAAAATAGGAATGCCATAACACAAAACTTGTTCTGTGGATCTTTACCAGCAGTTGTTGTGGAACTGCATTACATGACTGTGATAAGAGAAGCAGCCATTCTAGCAGGAAATAATGTTACAGCAGCACTTTACAACCCCCACACAGTATCATAGCAGGACAAACACTGGCATATCTGATTAGGGCAGACGCCATACCTCCCAACTGTGCCTAATTTTCAGGGATGTTCCTGATTTTGAAACAAATTTTGCTGTGTCCTTCTGAATCCCTCTGAAAAGTACTGACGTTGGCCAGAAAGGTGGTGAATTACACTTAATGAATAATGACAATAAGTAAGAGTTAGACACTGCTTGTACTTCAGAAAAGGTGTATTAATCCATGTGCTATGGTTCTCTCAAAGTCTCAACTTAATGGCACTAATATTTTAAAGGTGTACCTCACTTTTACCTACTTTTCCCTGAGTCTGTTCAAATATGTACTTGAGTGTTTGAGAGGCCTGGCAGAGGCAGAAACGCACAGGCATATTAGCGTTTCTGCTATTACACACTGTGCAAATGGCTTTGGAAGGAGTTCCAGAAGCATACCCTTATGTAGGAGTACAACACTGAAATACCAAAGGATGTAGCCATGTACTGGTAGCAACCAACTGTAACAATGCCATTGTTCCAGTGCTGAAAAGACCGGTGTTGGTGCACAGACAAATAATAACAGGCTAACCTCTGGCTACCATGTGGATAGGTCCACAGTTGGGAGCTACGCAGACAGACCACTTGCCTTGATAAACTAACAGGTACACAGCAACCCTTTAAGTCCAGCAAGATAAAATTCACACAATAATACATAATGCTCTCTGTACTTCTGCACCCCTACCCAAATGTAGAATATACCTGTGTGTTCAGGGTCTACCAAGGATGTAGGTAGGCATACTCAGTACTGAAATTTGTTAAGTTTTCTTGAGCAGCCTGTGCTAATGTCAACACTAAAAAAGCACAAACTGTTCAGAAGTGAGTAAATTAATATTCACAGTACATCAGTTCACAAACAAGTCATGTGTCAAAGGAATACATCTCAATAACTAGTTTTGTATGGCAGTTAATTGTACAATTAGAAAAAAAGTGCATACTCCCATGTATCTTGGGTTAGCATTTTGAGGGGTGAGTACAATTCTACACAGAGAAGTGTGTACTGGAAGCAGCAGCATTCAGGTCTGAGTACAACATTTAAATCACTGGCTACACCCCTGGCTTCAGATATAAGAACTATACCAACCTTCTGCCTTAAACAACGATGTCCACAGCAAACAAGCATGATCCCCATCTTGGAAAGCTGAAAGGGCCATGCCTACCTGAGTTAGCAATTTATAGCATTGGGTTGCTATGACAGTGATTACTGCAATTACCACACAGCAGGCTACATGCAATTAGCAAATGGTGGCCACCAATTGGTGCAGAGGCCATCACATACACATGTGCAAATACCTATAAAATTAGGCTGTAATTGCTGTCAACAAACTCAATCACTCTACTGCAGAGACTGACAGAGAGAGAGAGAGAGAGAGAGAGAGAGAGATAGAGACAGTGAAAAGGAAAAATAAATAATACCAACTCATACAAAGGAAAGGTATGTAACAGATATGTATTTACTGGCATGTAGTAGATGTTTTTGAAGAGTACTCTACATAATGTGAACCATTCATATGTGGCAGCAGTACGTATCTATGCACAGATGTCCTGCTTAACTACTGCCATGGACAATTCAGTGTGTACCTGTGGGCAGTGGGACATAACTGTGAAATGTGTAGCTCAGCATTAAATGTCAAACATCTGATCCATGTTATCTGTGTTCTGTACAGTAGTGTGGCCAATGGCTGTTTGGGGGATTAGCCCAAACATTTATATAAGCATGCGTGTGACAGAGTACCACATGCATGATAGTCATATTAAAGTGTAGCGTAGCAGTGGCAACTGCTGTACCAGGCTAGTATGCCAATCTAGCATTTGGAGCTATATATACCCCCTCTAATGTTATTGTGTGTTCACATATGACACCTGTTCATGTTGCAGCAAGGCCCAACTGTTCAGCTGTGAGGTCCAGGGACTTACAACAGTGTGGACCTTGTGTATGTATGGCACACACATATGAAGAGAAATATATGTGTCATATATATTAACATCTGTATATGTGCATAGAGCAAGGGACATATTGCAACTGTTTGTGAAGGGTGGACATATATATGTTGGTGAAGGTTGTTATGTGCATATTTGTATGTAGGTTTTAGTGTGTGACAAACAAGACAGCATACAGTGCTGGTATATGACATGCGGTGGTTAAACAGTGTGGCTGGTTTGTTCAGTTTGCAATGTTGAAGCCAGTGAGGCCTGCTAAAGCTACCTGGGCTGTGAACACCTTCAATGCATTTATCACAAGACTGTGTGATATTATTGCATTACTGTACACCTCACATCCTTTGTATAATTGATATTCTCGCTATGGAAGGTGAAATGTATATGTGCCTATATGTATATGTATATGTACACCAATGGATGTGTATATGTATATATATATATATATATATATATATATATATATAGAGAGAGAGAGAGAGAGAAAGTCATATATACTCATACACACCCACATCTACTTGTTGCAATAGATTCTATGTAAAGTTGACTGAGTGTGATGGTCAATGTGTTGGTGAATATGTCAAAGATGTGTATTTGTGGGATAGCTTAGTGGGAAACTGTTTCTGTCATGGTATTATGGGTCCTTGCTTTGATCTCAGCAAAAGCTGTGTATGCTGTTTCTAGGCAGATAAAGCACTATGGCATACAGTCTGATGTAGTCCCTTGGTGTTAACTGGGGTGTGTCACTGGAGGCTAAAGCACTGCATGTATGCTTATTGATTGGTACTGATGTTGAATACAAATCCTGTATGTACTGTAGTACTACTTCTTGAAGCTCTGGGCCTAAACAGCAAAGTATGGTGTATGTCCACATTGCTTGGAACCACTGTTTTGTGTGGTCCCTGTTGTCATCACAGATTATATTCCTCAAGCTTAAGGTTTTGTAAGTACTGACACACAGTACTGTATGGTACAAACGTAAAGCTTATCTGGGTTGCCATACCTTTGTGTCTTGTAATTATGTCTGATGTGTGTGTGAGTATGCCTGTAACATATCCTCTGTCATATGTGTGTTACAACATATAACTGCATATCTAGCAACATTTATAGTTTACTACAGCAGTATGGCACCTATATTTACAATTATGCACATATTCTGGCCACGGGTTTACCATCAACAAGTTGTGTGGTATAATGGTAATACTGTAACTGGACCTTACAAACATTGCGATGGATGACATATTTCTTTATGCATTGGCTTGATCTATATCTGCTGTGGCTAGGTGGTGCATTGTGTTGCATACAGTGTGCCAGGTACTCTTGTATAGTCTTATATAGTGATTTTATTTTGTTGCTGTGCAGAACATGGTTTATTATATAGAGCGTGCCAGGCACTTTCAAGCAGTTGTGGGGCGAACACTGATAAGTGGTAGTGAAAGAGTTTAATCTTAGTCAGCTAATAGGTTGCTATATATGGCAGTTCAGTGATATCTGTACTGTATAATGTTAAATGTGCCATATGACTTGCTCATACATATCTTTTCTTTATGTCTTCCAGGGATCATGGCACACCATAGAAATCCTAGCACCAGTAGTGCTGAAGATGAGATTCTTACCAGCTGTATGATTCAGCACTACAGCCTACTATTCTCCAGAACTAGCCAAGACCAGCAGGAGCATACTGCAATGTGGCAAGATGTTGTCCGGAGGCTAAACGAGGTAGGCCTGCATAACCAGACATATGAGCAGGTATGCCACCACTGCAGTGATCTACTTAGACATGTCCATCAGCATGCTTCTGATGTACAGAGACAACAGCTTGCAACAGGTGGTGGGGTTAACATCCATCCCCCCCTCACCAGAGTGGAGGAGCTGCTCCTGAGCCTGGTGGCACCTGCCCAACAACAACAGCAGCAGACATTTACCATGATTGAGGTTGGAGCCACCCAGCAAGAACACATGGAACATGCAGGTAACATGGCATATCTGTAGACTACTGTTACCTCTATTGGTAGATCATGCATATGTGAGATGTGTACTGTGCAGTTAGAAGATGTGGAGCCTGTTGTTGTGCAATACTGATAATTTGGAACATAATCTGTAGGCCTGTGAATGTAAACTGTTGTTCTACTGTAAGAGTGCAAACCCACAGTAGCAATGCCACAGTTGTCGCCACAGACAAACTGTCTCATATCCATGTAGGTCCCTCTGGTGTGACAGCAAGGCAGCAGACATATGCTGGTGAGTGTGTTCTACATTTATTATTGGAAATAAAAAATGCATGTCATAGTTAAGGTGTAGGCCATGTACACATGTAACACACCTACTCATAATGCATGCTGTGCATGTTTGGTGTAAGAGCATGCACATCTCACTTATGTGATTAGCTGCCTCTGCAATACACAGACCATCTCAAACAAATGTGGCTACACTGTAGTGACCATTGGAGTCGATACACAACATGCACATAACATACACAACTATGTCATACACAGAACATGTTAACATGCTGCACATGAAGGATTCACAAACCCTCTGTAAAGTCACACTCCAGTATCCCAAATGTCATCCACACAGCACACATAATATACCTGAGGGGTAGAGGCCTATCATGGGGCAGTGAAACTCTGCAACACACAACACATTCATGTTAGGGAATGCTCCTTATTGGCCTCCTTACAAACCCATGTAACAACTGGTTGTGAAATGGTGAATGTAGCCATGGTAGTGCAGTTCCAGTACAGCATGATAGGTGCTGGTTTGGGACACATTTGCAGCCTTGAGTGACCACATGATGCTTCATGATGATGGCTTATGGTACTACACCTCATCCAGTTATTGTAACCACAGTACTACACATAGCTTTCATTGCTATACACCTCAATGTTGTGTGTGTGCAAACATATGCACCTGTAAACAATATGCATACCAATCACCATTTGCACAACTGACACATATATGTCTTGTGATGCTATTGAGTGGCTAGGTCATATGACACACATTGGGTATGTGTGATGTTTAAATTTGCAGTTGTGTTTTAGCATGCCATGTCATGGATGACACTGGCATGTCCATAATATGATCTACACTCACCATAACTACTGTACATTGGGTATGTGGACCAATGGTATTCCATCAGTTATACATGCACCACTGATCTTGTGTGTATACACATCATGCATGAGCTAAAACTGTGTCCACAATTATTTGCTAAAGACACAGAGGCTCTAATCAGAATTGGATATCTATGTGACCCACAGATACACATCCAGCCATGGTATGTAGACCTGTGAGTGATGGTGCACAGTACATTACAGAGTTTTGAATATTTGCACAGCAATGTTCTCTCCATGTATGCATTGCATTCCAAGGGGAGGCCAATCACTGAGCAACAAAACACATGCATCAAAGCCATGTATACTGTTAGCAACAAGGACTTTCTACACTTGCACTTTATGTTTCCTGCATGCTGACATGTGTGATATGACTGTTTTGCTTGTGATACTGTACCCCACCATCAACTGCTATTGAGTATGTTCTGAAATTGCTAGTGGTGTGTGTGTGTCTGTGTGTGTGTCTGTCTGCTTTAGTGAGGAGTGTATTTGTGTTTGTGCATGTGTGCATTTGTACATATGTGCATGTGTGCATGTGCGTGTGTGCATGTGCATGCATGCTTGTGTGTGAGTGCATGTGTATGTGTGCATGTGCATGTGTGCACGTACATGTGTGCGTGTGCATATGTGTGTGTGTACGCGCATGTGAATGTGTGCATTTGCATGTGTGCATGTGGTCTGACATCATGTACAGGTCTTAAAGTGTGTTGCCTGTTTTCCTCTCACAGGTGCTGAGGTGGGGCTGGTTCAGTGCAGCAGGGAACCTGATGTCATTGACACAGATAGTGATAATGAGGATAGGTGTGTTGAGGCACAGGCAGGTTTGTCAGGGTCTGTTGTTGGGCCACCAATTGACAGAACACAAGTCTCCACCCCACCTATGCACACAGTCATACAGCCTGTACATCCATCATCACCAATGCCCTTAGCAGAGGGACAGTGTACAGTCAGCACTGGCCAGGACAGTGTGGTATCTATGGCACATGCATCACAGCAGCCATAGCCAGATGTCTGGAACAGTACCACATAGGCAGATTCCCAGGGGTTCTCATCAGAGCACTGCTAGTCATCATGCCCCTGGCAGACTTGCCAGAACTTTTACAACCACACGCATGTTCCAGGCTGTCATGGAGGCACAGGCATGTATGAAGTGGTACAACAGATAGGGACTAAAGGCATAGAAGGCTCATAACACCTCTGTAAATGACAGTATCCGTGACCTAGCAGGTGCCATACGTAATTACACTGAGGTCATTGATAGACATTGGGGTGATACATTAGATGTACTCCACACTATCATGTCCATGTGTCAGGACAGTGCGGGACAGTTGAGACGTCGATGTGGATGTATACCAGCAACATCATCAGCCGGCAGTCACTGTGGATGTTCATCAAGTCATAGCCACTCCCGTAGTGCCAGTACCAGCCCCAGCAATGTTGGGGGGGGCTGTCCATAGACCGTCCTAGAAGACCACATGCACATGGCTCTGGCCAGTCCCAGCAGGATCCTGGATCCAGTGGACATATGTCAACCTCTGAGGTAGTACCCAGTCTGGATTAGTACCTGATACTGTCTGTAGCACCCCTGACAGGCACAGGTCCCGTATCCATGGCCAGAGACGGTGATCTGTAAAGCCTGCCAGGTACAGTCTGCAGCTGTCCCACAAATCCCCGTATATGGCAGCCACATGGTGGAACTGTGTGCATGCAGACACACACACACATAAACCAGACACCTAGGGCAAACACATACCCACACACATTACATCCCCATTGGCCCATAACAGTACTCTCGGCCCTCACACACACATACACTCACACACACATGTCGATTGTATGGCTCAATGTAGGCCTCTGGCAAACCAACAACACACCCTGTGCATATGATGAAACCTGTGCCACATCCTGTCATCTGTAACATTGATGCAGGAACAGGCTAACATGGTGCTGATGCACAGGGTGACTTTATTACAGTATAGCAATGTTTTAATGTGTAGCATGTTGTCAGCAGTAAAGTGTAATGATATCCTTGAAGGTGTAGCTGAGCAGGCATGATGCATTAAAGCTATAATTATCAATGTAGTATTGTTTACACCAGTGTTTATTCCAATTGTGTATTGTCTGCCCATGTGCCACTTGGCTGATGTGTGTAGTTTTGTCAGCATGTGTTATAGAGTGGACAGTAAGTGTGGGATGTGTGCAGCACAGATTTGCAGGTGTACATTTGTGAACATGGCTGAGGTGCACTGTCTGCATGTACATGCATATTGGACACATGGGCAAGGTGACATGCCCTGTATTAGACAGTGTTAACACTCCATAGTTGCTATTGGTGGCCAGTATGCATTGTACTACACACATTTTGGAACGTGAGTACACGTGTGTGTATGACATGGTTTGACACTGTGCTGTGGGTGATACTGTTGTTACTATCTGTCATTGGTTTGCATTCTGGTAGTATACATAACCTCAACAGCCTGCCCATAAACAATTGTTAGATGATGGCTTGTCAACTGACACACAGATGTAGGACACACAGTAACATTTGCAGCCTTCAAGTACTATTCTATGCCAGTAACAAGTGGTATTCATCTGCATTCAATCCTGGGACCACTCCTGTTTGGCATATAGCTTTCTTAGGTACAATCAAACACAGTAGGGATATGTCTGGCCATGTTTGGCAATGCATACTGTGGGCTATAATGCAGTCTCCAGATGACACACACATCCTTCAAAAGGGTATCATACAGACAGATACCTGGTGTCAAACCCATGCTGTAAAGCTATAAGCCAAATAAAGCATAGGCATCCACTTTTACAAAACATATTATCCCCAGAGTACCACATAGGTAGTAGCCCCCAAAATGTGGAACTAGGTACAGATGTATACATAGAGCCATGTGTTAAGTCACCTCTCCTTTGATAATCACATTTCCAAAGGGTTTTGGAAATCCCTCCGTGGATGACATCAGCAATAAGGGGTCTGCATGCATATCCACAAATGTTGTTGCACACCTATAATAAATAGCCATATTTGACAGACTTTGCTGCTTTTGAACAGGTTTCAAATATACCTCAGGCATAAATCCTCACTCACACTATTCAATAGAAACCGTAATGAGTGTATGTGAAATGGATGATGTAGGCCAGGGATCACTGCAGTGGCTAGGCTTGTCACAAGCATGCAGAAGTGACCTAAGGTCTGGAAAGCGGCAGCACACTCTGGCAAAGATAACAGATGTGTTCATGGAGAAAGCAGGGTTCCCACCTATGAAATAGTTGAGGTCACATGTATGTATATGTATTTGCCACACAGCTACCTGACATGAAATGCACATACTGTTGTCATTGTGATATGTCATACAGTAGTAAAAGCAAAACCCACGCCATATTGACCAACAGTGTCACACACATGGAGCATAGGCCCACTCACACACACCAAGTGCAGGATTCAAACCCCTATGTAACTACTTTACGATATTACAACAGTACACATTTATACAACGCGCCATACACATTATTGGGAGTTCTCGTTTCTACAGGTATATTTGTAGGATGGTGACATCATCAGACTTGACAAAGATGAGTATACCACTTTTAAGGTGTTTCAGTAGTCTTCAAAAAGGTTGTTCTTCTCCAAGGAGACACACACACACACACACACACACACACACACACACACACACACACACACACACACAGTACAAAGATGAGTATACCACTTTTAAGGTGTTTCAGTAGTCTTCAAAAAGGTTTCTCTTCTCCAAGGAGACACACACACTCTCATACAGTTGGCAAATGCGGGATTCAAACCCCTACTTAATTACTTTATGATACTAGAGCAGTATGCATTTACACGACATACTATACACATTACTGGGAGCTCTGTTTTCCACAGGTATATTTGTAGGATGGTGACATCATCAGACTTGACAAAGATGAGTATACCACTTTTAAGGTGTTTCAGTAGTCTTCAAAAAGGTTGTTTTCCTCCAAGGAGAGACACACACACACTCTCATACAGTTGGTAAATGCGGGATTCAAACCCCTACTTAATTACTTTATGATACTAGAGCAGTACGCATTTACACGACATATTATACATATTACTGGAAGTTCTGTTTTCCACAGGTATATTTGTAGGATGGTGACATCATCAGACTTGACAAAGATGAGTATACCACTTTTAAGTAGTCTTCAAAAAGCTTGCTCTTCTCCAAGGAGACACACATTTTCATACAGTTGACAAGTGCAGGATTCAAACCCCTACCTACTTTATGATGCTAGAGCAATACACATTTACACAACATGCTATACACATTACTGGGAATTCTTTTTTCCACAGATATATTTGTAGGATGGTGACATCATCAGACTTGACAAAGTGGGTTATATTAGGTGACATTAGGTGGGCTACATAGAAGGAATTTCTAAACACTTTGGCAATGTGATTATCAAAGGAGAGTTTACTATCTACCTGGGTCCCCAGGTCCATAATTACATTCTCCGTACATACTGGATTACCACCTATGTGGTAATTTGTGGGCACTTTGTTTTATCCAAAGGGGATGACTATGCATTTTTTGGCATTCTGCTTGAGGGCATTGTTTTGACACCAGGTATCTGTCTCTGTAAGACCCTTCTGGAGGATGTCTCTGTGAGCCGTAGAGTCGATTATGGACCACAGTTAGCAGTCATCTGCAAACTTGGTCAGCCATACTCCTCCCGTGCTTGCCTGTACCTCTGAGCAGTATCTACTGAACAGGTGGGGTCCCAGGACCAAGACCTGTGGGATGCCACTTGTGACTGGTTTAGAGTCGGACATGGCACCCCTAACTCTGACCATGTGTGTTTGATCTGTGAGCCAGTTGGCCACCCATCCTGTGACATAGGGGTGAATGTTCAAGCTGGTAAGCTTGTCCATGATGCCAGAGTGGGGAATGGTGTCAAAGGCCTTAGTGAGGTCCAGGTGGGATGTGTGGACTACTTTTACCTCCATCTATGTCCTTGATAACTGTTTCAAAGAAGTCAACTAGGTTTAGGAGGCAGGATCTGCCTTTAACAAAGCCATTGGGTAGAGTCCAGTGTCTGGAGGTTCCCAATGTCTCTGTTTATGGGTTCCATGATAATTTGCTCCATAGCTTTGCTGACCACACTGAGTAGGCCTATAGGGCAATAGTTTCCAGGCTCTGTTGTGGCACCACCTTTGTGGAGCTGGATGACTGTTGCTGTATGCCATTCTTTGGGTACATAGCCTGTGGTAAGGTTGAGTCTGGACAGTGAATGTAGGTAAGGGTGTAGTTCATTTTGGAGCTGGTGTAAGACCAGCCTGGGACAACATCCAGTCCCATTGATGCTGTGTTCTTAGCTTTGGAGAGGGCTGTTTTTACCTGCATGTCCATGAAGTCTGGGGCTCTGCATTCTTCTGGGATGGACACAGGCCCTTTTGGGGGTGGAGGGGGTGAAGTTTGCACTGAACTTGTTTGCCAGGATGTGGGCAATGTCAGTTGGTTCAGTGTATTTTTTGCCATTTTGCAGTAGCTGACACCATATTTGAGAGTTGCCACCTAAATGTTTGGTATAGCTAACGAAGGCTTTGTGGTTGTTATTCTTAGATTTCTTGGCAATTTGTCTTTAGAAACTGACCTTGAATTATTTTATGAGCGATCATTGTTTCTTCCTAATAATGATCAGTGATGCCTTTCCTTTTGTGAAGTTTGCTCTATCATGTGTTAGTTTCCTCCTTCTGTTGTATAGCTTATTTATGGGCAATGACCACCAGATTGGTTTCTTCTTTTTGGAGGAGTGTGTCTTGGTTTTATTTGGGATGTCTCGATCCATGCATCCCTGTATATGCACATAGAATGCACTTGTAAATGATTCTGCAGATTGTATAGCATTATCCTATAGCAACGGGGCTTTGGAACTTTCCACTTTGGTCTTGAGAAGTGCGCAGTTTGCTTTTGAAAATTTCTTCACAGTGGTTTCCTTGACTGGGGGTGGGGGGACGGGATGTGGATGTCCAGTCTGATTACTTTATGGTCTGATATTACCAGTGAGGGGTTTATCTCTGGTGTGGAACACTGGCACCCCATGTTGGTGATGATCAGGTCCGGTACGTTATCACCTCTAGTGGGTGTGGTGACCAGCTGTTCCAGGGCGTTTGAGTCTTTAAACTCTAGGAAGCATTGGGCAAAGGACATTGTACATGAGTAATTCTCCCAGTCAATGTTTGGGTAATTGTAATCTCCTCATATAATGGCGTTTGGTAGGACCTTTCTATTTTCCAGTGTTCCCAGGAATACTGAGTGAGGTTCCTGAGACAAGGTAGGTGATCTGTAGCAGGCTACAATCTGATAAGCAGCTTTGCCCAATGTTAGTTGCACTTGCATGGGCTCCAAGGCCTCATGCTGTGCCACTAACCTGAAGGTGTGGGTATCCATAAGGTAAATGGATACACCCCTTCCTTTTGTATTTCACTCTGGGTTTTGGGGCCGAAGATCAGAGGGATTGTGAGTATTTTACGTGGAGCATGTCCAACAGCTCTGTGTTTGACATAGCTTTGTATGTTAGACAGAGATCACCTCTGAGTAGGCGATATGCGAGAGAGTACAGCTGGAGCATTTTGAGATGGTCTGTGTATGGCATGTATTTCAGGCCACTAATCCTCTTTGTGAGGTATTTCTGCAGGCTTTCCAGTTGTTGTAGATGTCTTGTGAGGTACATAGCAAAAGGGGCGTTGTACTCTATTATGGATCTAGTGAGTGATGAGTAGAGGGGAACAATGTCCTCATCTATTCTGTATGAGACACCTTTTGTGATGAGGTGTGCCACGTACAAGGATTTCCTGACTACTGTGGGGATGTGATTATCACAGGTGTGTCCACTGTCCACCTGTGACCCAAGATCTCTTATCACACTTTCAGTGTTAAGTATACTACCACCTATGTTGTAGTTCATGGTGATTTATACCTAGTTTATTGGGTTTATCTATAATTCCAGAGTGGGGGATGGTGTTGAAAGCCGTGGCAAGATCTACATAGGCTGTGTGAACCACCTTTCCCTTGTCTACGGTTCTGGTGACTGCTTCAATGATGTCTATCAGGTTTAGGAGACATGATCTGCCTTTTACAATGGTTGTGGTCCAGAGTTTTGAGATTGCCAATGTCTTTTTTTATAAGTTATATGATGATACATTCCATGGCCTTGAGAGCAGGCTCATCAGGCTAATGGGGCGCTAGTTCCTGGGGTCTGTGGTGGCTCCCCCCTTGTGTCGTGGGATAACTGTCACTGTGCGCCATTCAGCAGGCACAAAGCCTGAGGTGAGGCTATGACTGAACATGGTACGTAGGTGTGGTGCCTGTTCGTTCTGTAGTTTGTGTAGAACACAGCCTGGGATGTTATCTGGTCCCATGGATGCTGTGTTCCTGGCTTTGGAGAGTGTTTTTTACCTGTGCAGCCATGATGACAGCAACTTTGCAGTCTTCCATTATAGAGATGTGCTCTTTCAGGGGTGAGAGGGGGGTAAAGTTAGCACTGATCCTATCTGCCAGGGTGTTGGCAATATCAGTTGGGTCTGTATATTTAGTGCCATTGTGCTGTAACTCAGAGCAGATCTGAGTGTTGCCATTGAGATTCTTGACATAGCTATAGAATGCTCTGTGGTTGTCTTTAGAATCAGTGTTGATTTTGTTTTCATAACTAGCTTTGGAAGATTTTATCAGGGATCACAGCTTCTTACTGATGTTGACCATGGAGCTCCTCCCCTCATGGGATTTTACCCTCTTTTGCAACAGTTTCTTCCTTCTGTTGTGCAGTTTGTTTATGGCAGGGGAACACTAGATTAGCTTCCTTTTTTGGAGGATAGCATCTTGGTTCTGTTTGGGATAGCACAATGCATGCAGTCATGTAAGTGCTTATAAAGTGCAATTGTGAAGGATCCAGTAGTCGTAACTGCATTGTCCATCTGCATGGGTGTCCTGCAGTTCAGCACTTCTGTCTTAAGAAGCATGAAGTTGGCTTTGGAGACATTTTTTAACATGGTTTCCTTAATGGGGGTGTGGGTCCAGAATATGGATATGTAGGGTAATTAGCTTATGGCCAGATGGGACCAATGAGGTGCTGAATTCCGGTGTAGAACACCGGTCACGCAGGACAAACCAAACCCCGTAACCAACACAAATAACCACAAAGTGAGCTAAATGCTACTCATTGCCAGAAGTCTCAGCCTCCAGATGCACACACTCGAGGCACTTCTCATTATGGGGAATATCTGTGCAGTAACAGAAACCTAGTTCAAGGCCCCAGAGAGCACACCAGCACTACCAGGATACTACTCATTCCATACCTTCCAGCATCAGAACCTGGATCATAGCACATAGGGTCCATATTCATCAAGGATACCTACACCTCTCTCTACATGCTCTCTACACGATATGTACCCATAGAATGTTGCACAGCAATGTTCTTCACACTCCATGGGGTGGGGTCACAAAAACCCCTTGGCATTCATGCTCTATGAGCCTGACAAGTGTGTTCTGCAAGGCAATGGAGCCAATCATAATGGAAGTCAACAATACAGAGATTGTGAACCTTCACACAGTTGAGCACACCCATTTTGGCTTCGTCAAATGCAGACCATGCCTCCTGAACTGGGAGGATTTCTTTGACAGTTACCCAGGCTACAGATGATTAAAATGAGCTCAACACAGCCTATCTATACCTTGCTAAGGCATTTGACACCATTCCCCAGTCAGGTATCATAGATGAACTCACCAACCTGGCCATGAATCCATACATCACAAGATGGATTGCAAACTGGCTCACAGATAGATCCCACACATTAAGAGTTGCTGGCTACATGTCAGACTCTACACTGGTAATGACTGGTGTCCCCCAGGGTTCAGTCCTGGGGTCCCTCCTGTTTGGTATAGACTTCTCAAATGTACATGCCAACACAGGAGGGTTGTGGTTGACTAAGTTTGCTGGGAACTGTAAAGTGTTTGCCATAATAGATTCCCCGGAAGACAGACTTATTCTCCAGAAGGGACTCTATGAGACAAATGTGTGGTGTCAGAATCATGGCCTCAACCTCACTGTGGAGGAATGCATAGTGATCCTCTTTATTGAAAACAAAATACCCACAAACTACCACATAGGTGTTACCCCCTTAAAAATGACAAGGTGATAAGGGATCTGGGGACACAAGTAGATAGTCATCTTTCCTTTGACAACCATGTTGCCAAAGTGATTGGGAGATCCTATGTGGCCTACCTAATCCACAAAGGGTTTGCATCAGGATCCAAAGAGGTAGTGTTGGCACTCTACTCTTATGTCATCAGACCCATTATTAAGTACAGTGCACTATTTTGGATGTACTCGACTTAGCATATCCAGCAGCTGTAGAGACCACATAGGTACCTCACCAAGAGGATTACTGGCCTCAAACAGTTGTGTTGTGCAACACAACTGGTAAAACTAAATCTGTTCTTCGTTGCATACCGCCTACTCAGAGGCACACTCTGCCTAACATACAGAGCCATGTCCAAGACATAACTGTTGAACATGCTCCATCTACAGATAACAACACTGAGTCGTCCTACACATTCCAGGGATATCAACCTCATCACAACGATGAATACAACATGCTGGTGGGATAGAGTACCATCCCAGACACTTGCCTTACTGTGGAACAGAGTCCCAATGTACATCAGACAGAGCCCCTCACTGACACTCTTCAATTGGAACCTTGATGAGTGGATGGGCAACAGACAATTCATGCCAGGC
Source organism: Protopterus annectens (assembly GCF_019279795.1). NCBI lineage: Eukaryota > Metazoa > Chordata > Ceratodontiformes > Protopteridae > Protopterus > Protopterus annectens. The sequence goes on along the minus strand of NC_056729.1, from coordinate 1,813,536,311 downwards.
ATCACATCAGCAGCCCCACTAAAAAGGGGCTTAGGGTACTAACTATTAGAATTAGGCCTTGGGAGACTACCCAATGGTGTGGTGAAAGATGCACAACTTGCGTAGGCTGATATATGCCTTTGTGGAGATAGTCTACTACATACCTATGAACCTATGTGACAGGTACATGTCTACAGATAGTAGATGTGTACTTCATTGTACAGTCATGTTGTACAGCAGGCACATGGACCACATACACTGTAATGCTTACAGATACTGGTGGCTGTTATGTACAGTGGGAGAGATGTGCACCTCATGTCTTTCATGCCATTGGGATGTGTGCTGGGTTGGACAGTCCTGGATGGCTCCCTGTCATGGTCACCCTCTTACACACATCTCTGCCCATCCATCTTTGGCTTAGTATACTGTGTTCCCCCTACATATATTTATAGGTACATAGGTAGGTAATAGGCTATCTGACTGAAGGCATATATTAGTATGGCCAGAGTGTGCAGGTATCACCACCCATGGAGTTAGTTCCCTAGGCCTCTGTGTAGTACAGCTGATGAAGTGATCCCTGGTGTGACAGTTCAGTTTCACATAAACTCATCAAGGCTTCTCTGGAAGAGTGTCAGTGAGGGACTCGGCTTAATGTCGGTTGGAAGCCTGTTCCAAAGCAAGGGAAGTCTGTGAGTTAGTAATGTATCCCTCCAACATGTTATATTTAATGTTGTGATGATGATATCCCTAAAGCATGTGGTACAGTGAGCTTGGGTTTACTTCAGATAACGCATGTACATCTGTTCTGCATTGGACATGGATCTGTCTGTTGGGCAGAGATCTCCTGAGTAGACAGTATGCAAGAGAGTACAGATTGAGTTAAATTCAGTCTTGTTGCATGGGGCAACTGTTTGAGGCCAGTAATCCTCTTGTTGAGGTACTTCAGTGGTCTTTCCAGCTGCTGAGGGTGCCTAGTCAGATTCATCGCAAGTGTGTTGTGGTATCTCTGATGGGTCTGATGACTGATGAGTAGAGGGAACCTTTTTTGACCTGCATGTAAAGACCTTGGCAGTTTCTGGGAACACATAGCATGATTTTCTAACCACTTTGTGAATGTGTTTCTGGAAGTAGAGATGACTATCCACATGTGTCCATAGATCCCTTATCATCACCTCCATATTTAGGGTGTTGGCACCTATGTGGTATTTGTATGACTGTAGCTCGAGGCCATGATTTTGACACCACATCTGTCTGACTGAGACCCTTTTTAAGGATGTCTCTGTTGTCCCAAACATTGATTATTACAACTTTTTTGCAGTCATCCACAAACTTTGCTAAACATAGCCCTCGTGTGTTTGACTGTATTTCTGAAAAGTATACACAAGACAGGAGGGGTCTCAGGACTGAGCCATGGGGGACATCAGTTGTTACCAGCTTGAACAGGAGACCACAATTCTTACCTTGTGGGATCTATCTGTGCCCCAGTTGGCAATCCATCAGATGACATACATATTTATGCACATGTTGTTAATTTTGTGGATACGACATGTGTCTGGGATGTTGGAAAAGGGCTTTTCAAGGTCTATGTGGGACGTGTAGAGCTCATTTCATTGATGTATGTCCTGGGTGACTGCCTTGAAAACATTCTAGCAGGTTCAGGAACCATGATCTGCCCCTGACCAAACCAAAATGGGTAGGGTTGGGTGTTTGTAGGCTCCCAATAGCTCTGTTTATGAGTTCCATCATGATGGACTCCATGGCCTTGCAGATCAGGCTTAATAGGCTTATAAGACAATAGTTCCCATGGTCTGTTGTGCACCAACACTTGTGGAGTGTGCCAAATGTTGCTGTAACCCATTCAACAGTTTCATATCCTGTACAGAAGGTGAGTCTCAACAGACTGTTCAGGTGCAGGGTCTGTTTGTTTTGGAGTTCACATATGACACAGCTAGGGAAACCATGTCATCCCATAGATGCCGTGTTTTTAGGTTTGGAAAGAGCTGTTTAACCATTTTATATGTGATTTATGGATTTTCACAATCTCCAGGTATAATAATGGGCCCTTTTGTCAGTGGGGGGGGGGGGGTAAATATGTATGAACTTGTCTGACAAGATGTTGGCAATGTCAGTCATGTACATGTATTCATTTACAGTTTGCACTGACTCAGAACATATATGAGTTTACATTGATATTTATGACATAGCGAAAGAAAGCTTCATGGTTCTCTATGGACTTTTTGACAATATTTTTGCCAGAACATGGATTGGATAATGTTAGGAGTGCTCATTGTTTATTGATGATACTGATCAGAGATTTATTGATCTTCTTTGAATATTCACTTTCTTTGAACAACTTAAGTACTTGTAGTACATAGTTTGATTATGTCAGGAGTCCAATATATTATATGGGTCTGTTTTCATATAACTGTGTGCGCAAGGCAGAATTGGTGAATAGTGACAAGTTTCTGGGGTAAGAACTGCAACTGCCAGATATGTGTGGCCCACTGCTTTACTCAGACATGGCCTAAGTGTGTGAGCATGCCCAGTATGACCTTTCAGTGTGTTGCTGACTGAAATTTGCTAAATTTGTTTACGTGTGTGAGCATGCCCAGTATGGACATATATATACTATATGTGTGTGAAAAATCAAGTTGGTTTTTATTTCAGGGCTCACCTTTGTGTTGTACATCAACAGGAAGCACACTGTGCCTGCAGGGCTTCCATGAGTCACTTTGCACAGACTTATCAACATTTCTGCATACAAGGAGGTAGCTATTATTTGTGCATTTCTACCCGGGGGGACACACCTGATTGTTACTGTGGCTGTACATAGCATGAGGGGTTCACCTGACACTTATACACATTTGTTAGGCCTGCACTGCTATGTCAGGTATTCCATTTCAGTCTGTACTGTTGCCTATTGTACTGGCTTGAGGCATACTACTGTACTACAGATCTTAGCTTCCAATTTCACGTATATTAGTTTGTGACTTCATAGCCTACCCAACCCACATCACACTGCCTAGCCTGCTGTTATCTGTCTGCATTGGCCTGGAGGGAAGTTACTCATATGCCTCTTCAGAGGGCATGATACAGCATTTGTTTGTGTTTGCGTTAGTCTACAATTGTCCTGCTGTGTCTGTGCCAGTGAAATGCTGTCATGGCTTAGTGGTTCAATACTGTGACTATAATGCACAGTATCCAGAGTTCAAGCCCTGTCACTGCTTTTTATTTTCCTGCTGGGCAGACCAGACTGCTTAAGGAACAGTAAAGCAGGTGTGAGCGTGTTTACCTGACTTTGCTCAACTTTGCCCGGCCTTGCCCGACTTTGCCCAACATTGCCCAAAATTGCTCAATGTTGCCCGATGTTGTGCTAGTTAGCGTGGTGCATAGCTCCGTGCAATTGTGTTTACATATGCTAAATAGTGGTAAAATGTGCTTAGCACTGCTTTATATTGCTTAAAATAGGGCAATCATGCCTCAGGTGGTGCTGCAGGGCTGCCTATGTCAGATGCACATAGTACACTCCCTATACATGTTTGAAAACAGGTAGTGTCACGTTAGGCATCCCTTTTATTGTATGTGCGAGTCAGAGAGAGGTGTCATTTCCAGGGTTCCTACTGAGTCAGTGTATGTGCTATGCATTGCCTCTTTGCCAAGGCCAAGGCATACTGGGCACACCTCATTCTGCCTACTGGGGCAGGCTCAGGTTGTTCCTCCTCCGAGTCACGCTGTGCCTGTGCAGGCCTTGGTAATGGTGGGGGGCTGTTTGGCCCTGCCCCATGCTGTTGCTGCTGCAGCTGTTTTCGCAGGATCATATTGTGTAGCATGGCACATACCATGACAATTTGGGTACATGTAGTTGGTGAGTATTGCAAGGCTCCACCAGATGTGTCCAGGCACCGGGCAGCTACCCTAATCTGTAATGGGTTTGTAGCCGGAACAAAGGCAGCCATTGTACCTCTCTACTCCTGACTTATGAAACACATTCAAGGGTACAACACATCATTTGGGGTGTACCTTACAAAACAACAGCAAAGGCTTTGAATACCAGAATATTAACACACCAAGAAGATTACTGACCTCCGAAGGATGACATATGCAGCACAACTACAGAAACCCCAACTGTACTCATTTGCATACTGCATACTCAGAGGTGAACTCTGCTGAACATACAAGGCCCATGTCCAAAACAATATTGATGGTTATGCTCCACATAAGCAAAAGCCACTGAGAGCCACATGCTCTGGGATATGTACCCAAATGCAACGATGACTAGGATGTGCTGGAGGGATACAATCCTGAACCGGACACTCACCATGCTTTGGGACATGATTCCTATGTACATTAGGCAGGGACCCTCACTAGCACTCTTCAAGAGATACCTCAATGGGTGGATGGGAGACAGACATGTATGCCAGGGATCACTGCAGTGGCTCTACTGTACACAGGTGCAGGAAACAAATGGCTCTGCTCTTCACAGGCATAGGACACTAACCTAGGGAGGTGCCACAAGTGAAAACACTGTAGTTGGGCTTACGAATGGACTTGGCCAGACAGCATAGTACCTAACTATGAACCTATGAAGCTATTACATGTCCTTTGTGCATGGATAATTTAGTAGCTCTTCCATTTCAATTAGCTCTCATGTTGTTACACTGTCTGGTGACTACAAGCCATATGTATCCTGTTATTGTGTATTGTACATGCCAATAGACATACCTGATGTTTGCATAATATAACAGTAATGCTATGTAAAATATTTGACATATCTACCTACAATACTGTACATTTCACATTTTTGCAACAATATCCCATAATGCAAAGCATAATTGCACAGCAGGACCACCTTAGACATGTTATTCCCAGTTATACGCCCATACATACGCCTACTGTTACAGTATATCAACATATACTATCCCCTGTTATGGCATGTACTTGTTGGACAAACCCTGCCACTGACAGCGGCTGGAGTGGAATTGTTGTGTTTAAAGCCCTTATGTAGCATCCTTTGTGGTGTATGAGGTGTTTACCTTGTGGCCCACAGCAGTACACACAATTTCTACAAGAGTTACTATGCTCAACAAGACATCACTACATAATACCTTTTCCCACTGTATGCATTGCGTACACTTTCATTAATACAAACAGGCACTACATACACTAACATACTGAGTGTTCTACATACCTTCTTAGTGGTCCGAGTTTACAAAAATATCTGTCTTACTCCTTTCCTGTTTCAACGGTTTTATGGTATGTGCATACGGTTTGAATGTATGGCAAGCCATCCTTTTATAAGCAGATACCAGTAACATGTGGTATCCTGCTACCAATTGGTGTTCCGGAGTAGATGATTACATGCACATCAGCTGTGCAGCTACTCCATTAGCCAATTACACAGCAACAGTGGGGTATAATTGAATACTCCACTTGGGCATTGTCCTTTTGCCCTACCTTCGAGGAAGATGGCCTGGATGTGTTTTTTGTGATGAATTGCAACTGCTATTTGGAGAGACACAGATATTTTGACTTCATGTCCCCTGTGGATTGTGTGTGACGGCTAGAGGATGTAGTTCTACATGTGAGTGTAGCTGTTATCTCAACCGTCTGATATGAGACTGTTGCAAACAAAACCTGTAACATCGGCGTCTGTTCCATTGTACAACAGCAATGATTTCACATAGCGCCATTACAGTGTGTCTCTCACAAGGTATGTTAAGGCTTCTGCAGATGTCATTGAGTGAGTGGATGTTTGTGATGTTATTACAGTTGGTATTGCAATCATTTCGGGTGTGGGGGAGATGTAGGTGGGTGTACATAGCAGATAAAGGTTTGTGGGGACTGCATTTATACATATTCCATATGTGTGTGAGGGCTCCTTCCCTAATTGAAGACCTATAATTTAGGAGACTAATACTATGGTTATTGCAGGCTTATTCATTAAGCCATTGTTAATTGGTTCCTATATAGCATGCAGGTGATGTTGATCCTTCAATTCCTCCAGTAATACATCGATATGTAATGAAATGTTGCTACATGAAAGCTGCCTCGTGTATTTCTGTCACAGATATTTGCACTCATTGCAGTTGTGTTGTTGACTGAACCTCTTTGGCTTGGGTTGCCACCTTTTCAAATGGCCATAGTGGGACATTTGCAGGACACACATCAGATTTTAGAGGCTGACACATACCCATGGTCAGTACAAAGGATAGAACTTAACTTTTTTCCTAAATAAAACCTTATTCTTGTAGCAGTTTAGTTGCTTATTATGTTTCTTGTAACATTTAGGTATTTTAGATACAGAAATAACTATTTTATGCAACTATTACATAAACTATTGGCCATAATTATGTCCTACAGTCTCAGGACATTTGCCCTTTTTAATATTTTTTGTCAGGACACAACTGCCCAAAGAGGGACTGTCCCTCTCAAAGTGGGACAGGTGGTAACCCTATGCCTAAGGCCAGCTATGACCACACCTACTGTAATAATCTACCTCCGAGTTGGCATGAATAGACACATGATGCAAACACACACATACATTACAGTCCCACGGAAACACACACCACACTCAGAACACACACTTACACACACTACAGCAATCAGAAACACCCTTAAACACAGTACCTACCTGGACCGCAGCACCAGCAGCAATAACTAAATGTCCCTTAACATCGTGATAATAGTACTCGCGGTTCTGGTGTTCCGGTACTGTGGTCTTTCGGTCTTTAACCCTTGTGATTACGCATGTCGGTATGTAAAGCATTCGGTAGTTGGTAGTATCTTATTTATTTGTATCTCCATAGTTGTGTGCATGTTGTTAACCTATCTATATATTTGCTGATATATGTATATCCGTATATATCAATATATATCTTCACCCTTTCTATCTCTATATTATATATATATATATATATATATAGAGAGAGAGAGAGAGAGAGTGTGAACACACCTTTCATTGGGTACATGGCGGTGTATACTATTTCTGGAACTCCGCACTTTTGTGTTTTAACCTGTCACAATACACACCTGCCGTTGGTACATCTCAGGTAGCTTAGTGGTAGGTGATTGTGTACATGGTTGCGTGTTCTACTCCTGGCAGTGGTCGTTTTACTTCTCAGAGCAGGAACTATTAGTACAAGGGTGAATAATGCAGATTTCACCTGTTCTGGCCATCTTTGACTGTGATCTGTGTGATATTCAGCAAAGCTTAGACCTGTTTTGCACATATCTGTGTAGTCATGTTTAAACAACGCTTACCATCACTTGCCGGTGCATAAACCCGCTAACATGTGCTTAAACGTGCTCTAATGACCTGCATCCAACATCCATTGCTCGTGCCATCGGAATTACATAATGGCCCTTGCAGGTAGTGGAACCGGGAACATGCATGACACAGCCAGTGGCTTTACCACTTGGGCATCTAGGATATGTACAAGTGTTATGGTGTTTTGTATGTGGACTGTACTACGGCTGTTCCTCCATACTACAAACAAATGTGTAACTCAGTTAGTTTACATATGGATGATACCTATTAATGGTATGTCCAAGTGATGTTTAATGGATGTGCTCCAGCTATGGGAATCCATGCCACAGTGAGCCACACACTGTAATGTGCTACACCTTGCCACAACCATAACTGGAGAATGTTGGGGTGATGGATACCTGTCATGGGTACTCCCCATGCTTTGGAACTACATCCCTGATTACATTATATGGAGCCCCTCATTAACACACCAGGGAATCCTTGCAGAGTGGGTGGGGAACATTGGTTACACACATGGTTCCCGCAATTGCCTCTGCTCCACAGAGGGACAGTTAGTTAATCGATGGGGTGGTGACAGCAGACACATTTTGCGTAGGCTGATGAATGGCCTCTGACAATCAGGCATGTACCTACAGATATACCTAGGAACCTATACATACAGTATCAACACATGCTGTTAGCTTCGTTTACTGTTCAGGTGTTGACTTACCTTGTTCCAATAGCTGTTGTGTGTGCAACAGTTGAGAGCTGCCTATGTAGGATTCACACAGTAGATCACCTATACATAACAATTTACAGGTGGTCGTGTGTGTGTGCCATCCATTTTACTGTGTGTGCAGGTGGAGACATGTGTCAGTCCTTAGGGACCTACACTGTCAGTGTATGTGCTATACATTCCCTCTTTGCCAAGGCATGGGCATATTGGGTACGCCTCTGTCTGCCTAGTGGGGCTGGCACAGGGTGTTTGTGGTCTGAATCCCTCTGTGCCTGTGATGCCCTTGGCAATTGCGGTGGGCTGTGAGGGCCTTCACCCTTATGTCCCTGATGCAGCTGTTTCCGCAGAATCATATTATGTAGCATGGCACATACGATGAAGATGTGGGCACACATGCCTGGAGAGTACTGCAAGGCTTCACCAGATTTGTCCAAGCAAAAGAACTGTGATTTCAGCATCCCAAACACACGCTCTATGATGATTCTGGTTTGTGCATGTGCCTCATTATGACGTTCTTGCATGGGTGTGTGTGGATTTTTGATGGGAGTCATCATCCACGGCTCCAGTGCATAGCCAGCATCCCCCACAAGGTGACAATATGGGATGTCCCCCCTGACAAATACCTGATACAGCTGTGAGGCATGCCAGATGTGGGAGTCATAGTAGCTTCCAGGGCTGCCAGCACACACATCCGTGATAATGTCCTGGGCATTGCACATGACTTGGCAGTTGATGGAGTGGTATCCCTTGCAGTTTATGTAGCGCCTACCATGCTCACCGGGTGGTGACTTGATATGTATGTGCATTCAGTCTATTGCACCCAGTACCTCTGGGTAGTCTGCCACATGGTGGAAGAGACGCATACTGCTGGCCAACTCCTCCTGAATTCGGGGGAAGTATATATGCTCATTGGCATGTGGTAACATGGCATCCAGGAAATGGTGGAGTACCCTGGATGCTGATGCCTGTGAGATCCCCATGATATCTCCAGTTGGCCTTTGAAAGGTACCTGTGGCTAGTATTCTCAAGCTTACACATACCTTCGTGTCCATTGGGATGGGTTCCCCTCTGTTGTTCCTGGATCTGAGGCGTGGCCGGCACAGCTCAATAATTTGCTGTATGATGTCCCTGTCCACCCTGTAACGCTCTACTATCTCCAGATCATGTAGCCCCTGGTAGGTTACCCTTGGTCTGAACACTCTTCCTCTCCTCCGGGGCTTGAGGTGGTTGTCAGCATCAACCTCCACACCACCTTCAGTCTCCAACACATGGTGATGAATCACAGCTATGGCAGCTCCCAACAAGTGCATTGTAAAAGTTCCCCATCTGTTTACACCGATGGCGCAGTTTTTGGGAATACACAAGTGTGTGAGGTGCCTTCACACTTTATACTATTGTGCTTTGAACACTGATGATGTCATAGGGTGTGTATGTACAATCAGAGCTGCAGGGTATCTTACTTATGTGTTTTACCACAGGTACTGCTATTGTGGTGCCTTTGGTGTTGAATTACATTTAGCTGCCATGGATCACCTCTTGCCCTTGCCTTCACTTTTCTTAACGATTCCCCTCCCATTGTCAGGCATGCATCCAGCAGCCTGCTTTCTTGTTTTGTACTTTCCCAAACCAGGATTGTGTTGTGAAATGTGTTCTATAGCTGATCTACTGCAGGTTTGCTTTGCTCTGCGGTAACAGTTCTCTTTTCTTTGCAATCCGACACCTCCCCTATCCTGTTCTGCAGGTTGCTACTAGAAGCCTTGTTAGCTGCCGTCAGTGGCCCATTGTGAGTTAATAGGTGTTAATTACTCAGTTGTACTCCAATTACCCTACTGCGGCATTTCCCTATTGTCTTCTCATAAACTTCCTGTTTGAGCTGTGGTGCGCGGCGCGTGCGTCCACTTACCGGGTTTCGGGCACGTTGTCATCCATGTACACATGCGCTTTTGGGCATCATGTGTGCTCTCAGCTAAGCAAAGCAATACCTACATCCACACCCCTATCCTGCGGCTTTGCCTAGCAACGGGCAACCCGGATTTGCATTGCTCCAATGTGCTTACAGCTACGGTGGCACACCCCACTGCTGATGTCATGTATACCTCCAGACCACTCCTCGGTGTTGTAGCGCTGCACCATATGGTACATCCTTAGGCCGGTGGGACATTTGTGATTCAGTATTACTTGCCTCATTTGCATAGCATTGACTACTAATTCATAGTTACCACACCAAGCACTGTCACAGACCCTTAGCAACCCTTGCAGCTTGGTTGTGGTGTAGCATGCATACCATTGACTATTATGGTGAAATCATGATTTGTGTTACATTGCAATTTTATGACATCTGTATATATTTTCCTTGTGTTCCTGTTTGCGCACACATGCCCTGCGGTTGTACTTTGTGTTACTGTAGCCATGACATTAAATGTTATTTTTTATGTGTTGCGCATGTTTTTTATGCCATTGGCTGTATATTCAGCCATTGGCATGTGTTTACTTCGTAATACGTAAGTTTGGTCTGCTTTCATGGCTCTGATGTTCTGTTTGGAAAAATGTAAACCATTTCTTTTGGTTTACATTTCTGTATGCTTACGCTACGCCCGCACCACTTCATGAATCGCTATGTACCTTCATTTGCATGCTACACTACTGTGCATGGGGTGATTTGCATACATGAGCCAAGAGCTGAGCAGATCTGGCGTACGCTGGTAGTGCACATGGAATTGGATTGTACCTGAATCGCTCAGCGGCCATATTTGGCATTATACCGCCTACGCTAAAGCTTCATGAATCCCAGGGTTAGTTTATTTGGCTAATTGTGAGAAATGTTTATGTTTTTATATTGGAAAAACAACTTCACTTTAAGGAGAGACTTGCCTCCCATTTATCTGACATAAGAAGAGGGGTTGAGACAAATGCACTTAGTAAGCATATTTTACATTGTGGGAATGAGCATGCTTTTAAATTCAGGATACTGCAGAGAGTTTGCAAGAATAAGAGGGGACATTGCGAATGCTACAGAGAAAGCAGAATACAAATGGATAAACTTTTTTAGATCTGATGTCTACCCAGGGTGTAATAAAACTAACAGTATTAAACCCATTTTAAAATTAAAACAAGCATATGTCAGTTAGAATACTATATTTGTCTTATGAAGTTTTTTTAGGTTGTAATGAAGAATTTTAGTACTTTAAGTTGATTATTGTCTTTAATGAAGTTTTCTAATAAACTAGGTTTAGTTAATGATATTATTAGTATAATTATATAATGTGTTTATGAGTTATGTTATGTGATTGGCTGGTGCTGTATATTTATTCTGTGGTTATAATGTATTGTTTCATTCTTGAAAAAGAGTTTCAATTCGAAGGTTGATGTAATAAACCCTGTTTTATATGGATGGTTGTGCTGTGCCTTTTGTTACTGAACAACATAATGCTAAAATTCCAACCATTTAATACACACACCCTTCTACTTAACAATCTTAATTACATATTAATTAGTGACATCACAATAAAACCATTTAAAGACACAGTAAAAATACAATACAAAATTGTATACATTAAAATGTGCACCACAAGCCCTTTCAATAACTTGGGTATCTACGCTAAAATGTATTTAAATTTCAACAAAGCAGAAATAATCACATTGTCATTTATTCCTGGGACATTAGTTGTATCCAGACGCAACTGCCACTTCAATTCACAAATGTCAAGATGCATGTCTAGAACCCTGCCTTGCACATCCTTAACCAATTGTTGCAAAACAAAAAAAAGTAAAAACATGTCCCTGATGTGCAGAAATGTGTCTAGCCAAGGCATTAGTAGGCTTCCCCTTCCTAATATCTAATAAATGCTCATACACCCTATCTTTGAAATGCTCCCTAGTCTTTCCTACATAGAATGCCAGGCAGTACTCACATTTAACCATATTGACCACATTTTGACGTAAACAGTTAAAATGCCCATGAAATTGCACCCTAATTCCATTAATACATAACCTACTCCCAGTTTCCATTATGTGTTTACATATTGCATATCTTCCACATTTAAATTTGTTTATTGTTCTATTGGTGCCATGGGGTCCCATCCAGCTACTCATCTCCAAAATGTCTTTAAAGGATCTATCCTTCCTAAAGACAAATTTCGGGGCGCTTCCCAATTTGTGTTCAACATCCCTATCCAACTGCAACAGCCCCCAGTTCTTTTGAATGACCTGGGTAACCCATTCCACATCCTGATTAAATGTAATAAAAATGGGTCTATAAAAACCTTCCTTCCTTTTTCTTATAATTTCTTCTTTAACCAAAGTACACAAGGGCTCAGGGTGACCTTTCTTCATGAATAAACTTATTATATAGTCAGTTTCACCAAGAAATTCCAACTCATCACTGAACATCCTGGCTGCCCTTACCAACTGCCCTTTTACTGTAAACTCTTTTTGGTGGTAAGGGTGCCAGCTATGGTATTCAAAATAAGAATTTGAGAAGGTAGCTTTTCTATGTATTCCTGACACCAATCATTAATTCCTTCTGTTGATCCTTAACTTCACATCTTAGTAGGTTATCATCTCAGGGCTATATTCATAGGTGAATTTAAAAAATTCCACCGTCTGGTTGATCTATGCAAGAAATTTTCCCAACACATCCTTTGGCCCTTCCCAAATGATAAAAATATCATCCAGGAATCTCGTATAATGCTTAATGTGGGCCATAAATATAGTAGGGAATATATATTACTGTTCCCAGTATGACATAACAGTCCCCATAGCCACACCAGTTAGCTGTTTAAAGAACTGTCCTCAAAATGCAAGAAATTGTTGTTTAACATGGCCTCCATTAATGTAGTAAACACTGGGTTTTATTTAACTGTTGTTCCAACCATTCTAACCCAACTACATGGGGTATCACGGAAAATAAATTGCATATGTCCACAGTAACCAAAATTGTGTCTTCGGTGATAATTGTGTCTCTTACCTTTTCTAAAAAGCACCATGAATCTTTGGTAATATAGGAAAACACGGCCAACCCTTTTGGTAAATGATAATCAAGATATTTCCTAACGAAACAAGTCTTAGCACATTTCCCGTCCACTATAGGCCTGAACTTTAAATTTTCTAATCCCTTGTATAGTTTTGATATTTCTAATATATTGTAAACCATAGGATATTCATTTTTCAAATATCTGTGTTCATTTTCATTAATCTGCCCCTGATATAACATGTCATCCAACAAGTCCAATTTTTTGTAAACTATGTGAATCTCATTAATGTTACTTTCACTGTAAGCATCATCCATCAAAAGCACTGCCATATTGTCAAAGTGATCATTTTTATCCATTATCACTACCCCATTTCCCTTATCGGGTTTCATTATACGTGTATCCCTATCTTGGACAATTTCAACTAACTCACCTCTCTCCTCCATGGATAAATTGCTTTAGCAATACCTCTGTTTGCTCTTAAATCCTTCCCTGATACCGATTTCACATGCTTTTTCTTAGACATCTACTATATTATTGGCAGGGGGGTTAAAACTACTAGGCCTTTTTAAACCTAGCCCATATGTTTCCATGGTTCCACTTTTAAACCACAATTTTAAATTCATCTTCCATGTGAACAACTTTGAGTCAATTAAGATATCAGACAAAACCCCACATCTACCTGGCACAAAGATGAAGCCTTTAGATAACAAATCTGCATGCATAACACACAAAGCCCTTTTAGAGTAATTATATAACTTATAATCACCCAGCATATTAGTGATAATGTCAGGGTTACCCCTACTGTCTTTGTATTCCATGTTTAATAAAACGTCAAACAAAACATCAAATTCAACTTGTGCATTTTCATTACAGACATCATTACTATCCACTTGTTCATTACTAAATACAATAATATGTCCACTATTAACACACACAACATCCCTGTTGTTCAGTTTCCCCCGGATTCACGAATCCTCCGTGTAAGACTAAATAAGTCTTACTCGGAGACTGCAGTTGAACGGTATGACATCAGCGTGCCATGAATATTCATGAGGGTACGCTGACTCCATTCCAAGTCTAACACGGACCATGCAGGAAAGCAGGAGGCGTGTCCAACTGCCGAGCAGTCCAAAGGTCCACGCCCCTGCAAGTGTCTGAATTGTAAAATGTCAACACACAAGAGCGAGTCCGCTCAAATGTCCATGTACCCAACACCACACTCCCTGACAATGTAACCCCCCAGCACAGTTATAAAAAGTAAAATTTTAATTTTTTTTTCTAATTCCCGATATAGCTGCCAGTATTTGCACGTGTGTGCGCGGGTGTACCCATTGCTTAGCTGCAGTTAGTAATCTCGACATGGAAGAGCATAATAAGGAATGTTTATGCAAATTACGCCCAATAGCATAGTAGTAGAGCCTTCGCATACAGAGGAGGCATTCGCGGTTTGAGTCCCACCACCCCCCTTCCTATTTAATGTTTTAAATTAGTATATGAAAAATTCCTGACATATATGATTAAAGTTTTACTAAAAAGCATTGAAATGGCCTATGTATCAGTGAACAAAATGTATGTTTATAAAGGATCCTGACATATAATTGCCCGCAGTTAAGCAACGCTTTACCCAGCACAATATAGTTGCCCATAGTTAAGCAACGCTTTACCTAGCGCAATATAGATGCCCGTAGTTAAGCAGCGCTTTACCTAGCGCAATGTAATTGCCCATAGTTAAATAGCACTTTACCCAGCGCAATCGGTTTGCGTGGAGGTGTGTGCCGTGCCAGCCAGTGCACCGTCGGGCAATGTGGAGCAACATAGAGCAAAGTTGCCTAAACACAGCCACACCCCCTAGCCTGTCTGGACAGTAGTAAAATAAAATGCAATGACAAGATTTGAGCCCAGGACACTGTGCACCATAATCAAAGTACTGAACCACTAAGCCATGACAGCTTAGGATAAACAGCCACTGTTAACATACATATACTTATAAATGGTAGATTAACCATTGCTAAACAGGTCTGCAGTCAGCCGAGAATTTTCAAAAACGGCCAATCACAAAAAAGTGCAGGAAATGCGGCATATTTAAGCCCCATAGGTGAGAATACTCACCATAACTGATTGTAGCTCCCATCTGCAGTTAGAATGGCTGGTGCTGGAGAGGGTACACACTTTCGAACGCAACACTGGGGCATCGAGGAGTCGAAATACATGGTTTGGCTCCTTGTCCACCATCATGAGTCAAGACTCCTGCAGGGCCAGTTCCAAGGGACGGAGTACAAAGCAGAGGCTTGGAACCGGTTAGCTCATGACCTCACCAGTGTCATAGGCATTCTTCGGACTGGTGAGCAGGTCCGTCACCACCATGCAGACCTAAAGAGATGGAAGCAGGACCTACTGAGCCAATGGATACAGGAGGTCCGTGGGATGCAAGATGCCCCACAACAGAGTAGGTAGCCATGGAATGCAGTATGTACGACATGCTAATTTATTCTATATAATGGATATGTATGTCTCACTATCCCTTCATTTACTTCACAGCTGCAGGTGTCCGTGCTGCGAATCAGCAAGCCTATGCAGATAGGCTGCTAAGGCTGCACCATCAGGCAGGTTAGTAATTATTCTGCATGTATTGTTATATAAAATAGGTGAGAGAGCCTGAAAGAAAGTGCTATAGCCTAATAATACAGCCATAAAATGCCCTGAATAATTCCTCTGCATGTACTGTTATATAAAATAAGTCAGAGAGCCAGGAAAAGAGTGTAGTAACCAATTAAGAAAGGTAAAATATGTCCGGAATAATATCTCTGCATGTACTGTCATATAAAATAAGTGAGCGAGCTTGAAAAAGAGTGTTCTAACCTATTAATAAAGGTATAATATATCTTGAATATGTCTGCCATATGCACTGTAATATCAAATAAAGTAGAAAGCCTGTGGAAAAGTGTGTAATGTAATTAATAAAGGCATAAAACCTGGAGTGTGTCTGTGTCACTTACTTGGAAATGTTGTTGCACCCTTGCATTATACAAATAGTACTGTTTTAATAGGTGCTGGCAACCCACAGTTGGGCAGTCCCATCTAAAGTGGTTGATGGAAGTGCCAATAGCTGTGAAGGATATATACAGTCCTCAACAGTCACTTACTGGCTGGCATGCATAAGTAAATCTGGCACATGAGTAGCTTGCTAATTTGTTCCCCAGAAATGTGAGTTTGCTACATGAAATGTAGGGTTCTGTACAAATTTAACTGAAAATGTCATGTGAACACATCCAGATATCTAGATAAAGAAATATAAATAAAATCAATAAATATGTAGCAGTAACATCTGCATCTTGGACAGTTAGTATGTCAGATATAGGTCAGGTATACAATGAACTAACCAAACCCATTACACAACCTAATGCATGTTGGCAAGTGTAATAATACATGTAGGGGATATCCACCTGCAGTCAATAGGAATGTAGTGTAGACTAAAAGTACTTATAAGATGTTAATTGAGGTTTCTTTCTACACCCTACTGTATGTGCATAAACAATGCAATTCCACACCTCAATGGGTATGTGTAATCTCAAAATTTTGTTGGGACATATGTCCTATTGTTCTATAAATATCTGCATTCACTTTGATGCATGTGCTCTGTTCAAACACCACAATCATGGTGGCCTGTTGCCACCAATCATCTCTGCATGCTGTTGGAATGTCCACTGTCATTCAATATATACATGTGTTATGCTTGCTGTTCAACTGTTGGAACCTTGGTGTGTTGGGTTAATGGGAATATTACTGCATGCTGTTACAACTAATTTGGAATGATGTCGTTTATGTTGTAATTAAACACACCTAATCACAGAACATATGGGAAGGCCGGTCCCAGCGGACCCACCTGTCCCTCCTCAGCTGGCGAGTGCACCTGACACCAGCAGGTCCGGTGCCCAGCCCAGGCTCCCCTCCTCCGTTGGTCCTGTGCCACCTTCAGGTGGAAGCACTGCAGGGGATGGGGTTCGCCTCCCCATGCAAGAATGAGTGGAGAAGGGCCACCTGTCACCCTTCGAAGGGTCTGGGTTGTGGTGCGTAGGGAGATCCAGTGTTCAGTCACTGATCCCCTATGCCAGCTCGAGGTGAGAGTGGCGTATCTCACGGGTGAGTCTGCCCATCCTACACAGCCCCCAGCACAGCCACCCTCGGGGCTGTGAAGGTGCAGTGGTGACTGCCTATGGGTGGGGATCTCAGTTCCACTGTTACCATCTGTGGGCTCATGGGCTTGCGATTTCCAAACATCCGTCTCCATCAATTGTATTCACCCACCCCATGTGTCATACACCGCCCCTATATGTGTCTTGTTTGTCTTGTCTGTTTACCTCCTCAACCTACTCCCCAAATATGCCTACCTCCTCTACCTCATTTTCCACTCTCACCTGAAAAAAAAAAAAGGGCAATCTGTACCCACAAAAAAATTACGCCCCATACATAGCTGCCCATTTTGCAGACATGTCCGCTGGATATGTAAACTGATAATTATAATTGGCAGTACAACATACTTTGTTGTCCTCACCCCTCTCCCAGGGATGTAAGGTTTCAAATTTCACTCCAAATTTATTGCATATGCTCAGCTGTTGCTGGTAAAGAAATGGGCAGCTATGGACCTTCCCTACACCCGTCCTGCAATCCTGAGCTTGTTTTCCTACTGCCTTTCCCTCTTTGTGCCCCCTTTTTCACCACTTTCCTATCTTCCCATTTTCTTTTCTTTCAAAGAAATTAGCATGGGGGTTAGTGGGAATAAGCACTTCTAAGTTGTAGTTAGCAGGTTTGAGCGAGTGTGCACATGTGTGTGCTTAGCTAAGCATCACGCAAACCCGCTTACAACTGCTTAAAAGTGCCTTAGTCACTCTGTATGTCAGGGCCCTTGTTCTGCTCAGCAGCAAAATAAAACACCTCTGTTAGTCTCAAACCCCAGACCTTGGGCACACTAGACTGCATGAAGTACCACTAAGCCACAGCAGATATACAATAACTTGGTGCTGAAATAAATATATCATGCATTACAATGAGTGAATGTAAAGGAAAAATAGGAAGGCCATAACACAAAGCTTGTTCTGTGGATCTTTACCAGCAATTGTTGTGGAATTGAATTACATGAGTGTGATATGAGAAGCAGCCATTCTAGCAGCAAATAATGTTACAGAGGCACTTTACAACCCCCACACAGTATCATAGCAGGACAAACATTGGCATATCTGATTAGGGCAGATGCCATACTTCCTAACTGTGACTACTTTTCAGGGATGTCCCTGATTGTGAAACATATTTCAGCTGTGTCCCTCTGAATCCCTCTGAAAAGTACTAATGTCAGTCAGAAAGGTGGGGTATTACACAATGAATACTGACAATAATAACAGTAGACACCGCTTGTACTTCATAAAAGGTGTACTAACCCATATGCACTGCTTCACTCAAGTCTACACTTACTGTCTCAATAATGTGTAAGGTGTACCATACTTTTAACTACCTATCCCTGACTCCATGCAAAGATGTATCTGAGTGTTTCATAGGCCTGGCAGAGGCACAAACACACAGGCATATAAGCTATTCTGCTGTTACACACTCTGCAAATAGCATTGGTAGGACTTCCACAAGCATACCCTTATGTAGCAGTACAACACAGAAATACCAAAGGATGTAGCCAACTGACTGTAACAATGCCATTATACCAGTGCTGAAAACACCTGTGGGTTGCACAGACAAAGAATAATAGTGTAACATCTGGCTACCATCTGGATAGGTTCACAGCTGGGAACTATGCAGACAGACCACCTGCCTTGATAAACTAACAGGTACACACCAATCCTTTAAGTCCAGTAAGATAACATTCACACAATAATACATAATGCTCTCTGTATGTCAGCATCCCCCCCAATTAAAATATACTTGTGTGTTTAGGGTCTACCAAGGATGTAGGTAGGCATACTCAGTACTGGAATTGTCCAGTTGTCCTGAGAACCCTGTGCTAATGTCAGCAATAAAAAACACAAACCCTGCAGAAGTGAGTACATTAATATTCACAGTATAACAGTTCACAAACAGTTCATGTGCCAAAAGAATACTTCTCAATAACTACTTTTGTATGGCAGTTAATTATATGAGTAGAAAAGAAACTACATAGTCACATATATCTTGTGTAAGTATTTGTAGGGGTGAGTTAAACTCTACACTGATAGCTCTATACTGGAAGTGGCAACAGTCACGTCTGAGTACAACATGTACATCACTGTCTACACCTCTAGCTTCAGATATAAGAAGTATACCAACCTTCTGACTTACACAACAGTGTCCACAGCAAACAAGCATGGGCTCCACTCTAGAAATATGAAAGGGCTACGCCTACATACCTTAGCAATTTATAGCATTTGGTTGCTATGACAGTGAGTACTGCAATTACCACACAGCAGGCTGTATGCATTTACCAAATGCTGGGCACCAATTGGTGCAGAGGGCATCACATGCACATGCACAGATACCTATAAAAGCAGACTGTACTTTCTTTCCCCACATGCAATCATTACATTGCACATGTCAGAGACTATATAACTCCTGGAGAGTAGTGAGAAAAAATTATTACTTAATAAAAAAAATGTAATTAAGTAAAAAATATATATACTTAATTACTAACCAAAAATATTAATTAAGAAAAAAAATACTTAATTAATAACCAAAAATAAAACTTAAGTAAAAAAAAAACTTTACTTAATTAATAAAAAAATAATAAAAAAAAAAAAGTTGTCAAAGCATACACAGACGGACCTGAAAGTGACAAACAGGTATGTAACAGATATGTAGTTACCAGCAAGTAGTAGATGTTTATGAATAGTACTGTACATAATCTGAAACATGCATATGTGGCAGCAGTAGGTATGTATGTATGCACTGATGCCATGCATAACTACTGCCATGCACAAATTAGTGTGTAGCTGTGTGCAGTGGAACATAACTGTGACATATGTAGCTCAGCATTATATGTCAAACATCTGAACATGTTATCTATGGTCTGTACAGTACTGCGTATAATGGCAGTTTGGGGGAGTAGTGCAAACACCTATATAAACTTGGATGTGACAGAGTAAGACATGCATGATAGTCATATAATGTGTAGCTTAGCATTGGCAACTGCTGTACCAGGCTAGTATAGTAATGTAGCATTTACAGCTGTATATACTCCCTGTAATATTACTGTATGCACACATGTGACAACTGTCCATGTTGTAGCAAGGCCCAACAGGTCATCCGCGAGGTGTATGGACTTACAACAGTGTGGACCTTGTGTGTGTATGGCACACACATATGGAGAGATATTTATGTGTCCGATATATTAGCATCTTAACATGTGCATAGAGCAAGGGACATACTGCAACTGCTTGTGAAGGGTGGACATTTATATGTTGGTGCAGGTTGTTATGTGCATATTTATATGTAGGTTGTAGTGTGTGGCAAACAAGACAGCATACAGTGCTGGCATATGACATGTGGTGTTTAAACACTGTGGGTATGATTTGTTAGGTTTTAGTCTTCCAGACAGGGGGTCCTGCTAAAGATACATGGGCTGAGAATACCTTTCATGCATTCTGCACAAGACTGTGCAATATTATTACATAACTATATCCCTCTCAACCTTTGCATAATTGATATTCCCACCATGAAAGGTGGACTGTATATGTGCCTATATGTATATCTATATGTACACCAATGGATGTTCATATGTACGCTCAAGCTCAATGTTGTAAACGTATTGCCATCCCTTTTGTTAAAAACCCTGTACCCATGAACTACCACATAGGTAGTAGTCTACGCAACACCAAAAGTGTGATAAGAGACCATGGGACACAGGTGGACAGTAGTGTCCCTTTTGATAATCACAGTGCCACACTAGTCATGTAAACTGTGTACGGTCCACATGTCATCAGAAAAGGTGTGTCATCCATGGAAAAAGAGGTCAGTGTTCCACTCTACTCATCAGTCATAAAACCCATCATAGAGTACAATGGCCCTGTTGGTATGTACCTCAGAAGACATCTGTAGACGCCAGACACATACCTCACAAAGAGGATAACCAGACTCAAACAGATGCCCTATGCAGACTGTCTTACAAAACCACAGCTACACTGTGTCACATACCGCCTACCCAGAGGCAACCTCTGCCTAACATACAAAGCTATGCCAAACCCACAGGTGTTGGGCATGCTCCATATAAACAGATTAAAATCCATACAAGCTACACAATGTACTGATCTAAACCTTGTATCATCAAAAATCAGAACATGCTGGAGTGGTACATTATCAACTCAGACACATACCATACTCTGGAACTAACTACCTATCAGTAGCAAATAAAGGTCCTCATTAACAGTTATCATGAATAATCATGATGATTGGATGTGAGATAGGAAATACAACCCGGGAATCACCTCTGTGGCTCTGCATGACAGGGGCACATGAACCTGAATTACATGGGTGTTCAAGGGCAGGGTACCATATGGCTAGGCTTCCACAGGCCCTATGGCTAATAGCCTATTAGCTACCTAGGACCCGATACACACATGTATGTACTTGTTGCATTACTTGCTATGTGAGGTTGACTGAGTGTGATGGTGAATGTGTAGGTGAATGTGTCAAAGTTGTGTATATGTGTGATAGCCTAGTGGGAAACTGTTTATATCATGGTATGTAGTGCTGTAGCTCTGATCCCAGCAAAAGATATGTATGCTATTGCTAGGCAGGAAAAGCAGTATGGCATATGGTGTGACGTAGTCCCATGGTGTTGACTGGAGTGTTTGCCATTGTAGGCTAAAGAGTACATGTATGCTTATTGATTGTTAACACTAGTGAATACAAATCTTGTATGAACTGTAGTACTACCTGAAGCTGTAGGCCTAAACAGCACAGTATGGTATATATCCACATTGCTTGGAAACACTGTTTTGTTTGTTACCTGTAGTCCTCACACATTACATACCTCAGGCATGAGGTTTTGTAAGTGTTGACACACAGTACTGTATGGCACACAGGTAAAACTCATCTGGGTTGCTATACCTTTGTGTCTTGTAGGTATGTCTGATGTGTGTGTGGGTATGCCTGTAACATGGCCTCGGTGGTATGTGTATCACAGGCTATAAGTGCATATCTAGCAACGTGTATAGTGTAGTACAGCAGTATGCCACCTATATTGATGAATGTGCACATATGTTACTGAGGGGTTTGCTATCAACAAGTAGTGTGGTGTACTGGTAGTACTGTAACTGTACTTTACATTCATTTCAATGGATGACAAATGTCTGTATGCATTAGCTTCATATATACCTCCTGTGGCTAGGTGGTGCATTGTGTCACATACAGTGTGCCATGTACTGTTGTATAGTCCTACATACTGGTTTCACTTTGTTGCTGTGCAGAACATGGTTTGGTATATAGTATGTGCCAGGCACCGTCAGGCAGTTGTGGGCTGAGCAGTGATATGTGGTATTAAAAGTGTGTATCTACTGACAGCCAATAGGTTGCTATATATGGCATTTCATTGATGTCTGTACTTTAGAATGTTAAGTGTGCCACATGACTTACTCACAATTATTGTTTTATTGTCTTCCAGGGACATGTCTCACAATTGAAAACCCGCGTATTCCCCTGAAGAGGAGGAAGTCATCCTAGATGCCCTAATACAACATCACAACCTGCTGTTCTCCTGAACCATCCAGGACCAGCATGGGCACACTGCACTGTGGCAGGATGTTGTCCGTTGGGTGAATGATGTAGGCATGCATAACTGGACTTATGAGCAGGTACGCCATCACTGCAGTGATTTAATCAGACATGTCCAGCAGCATGCCTCCGATGTCCACAGACAACAGCTTGCCACAGGTGGTGATGCAGCAGCACATCCACCCCTCACCAGAGTGGAAGAGATGCTCCTCAGCAAGGTGGCTCCTGGCCAACCACTACAACTGACATGTGTCATCATGGAGGCCGGAGTCACCCAGCACGTCGACTCAGAGCGTGCAGGTAACATGGCACATCTGTAGACTACTGTCAGCTCAATTGTTAGAACATGCATTTATCATGTGTGTACTGTGTATTTAGAAGATGTGGAGCCTGGTGTCATGCAATACTGATAATTTGGTACATAATCTGTATGCCTGTGACTGTCACCTGTTGTACTACTGTAAAATTGCAAACTCACAGCAGCAATGCCATAGTTGTTGACACTGACAAACTGTTCCATATCCTTGTAGGTCCCTCTGGTGTGATAGCAAGACAGCAGACCCATGCTGGTGAGTGTTCTACATTTAATATAGCATATAACATGTGCATGTCATAGGAGAGTTGTAGGCCATATACACATGTAAAACACAAACAGATAATGCATGTTCTGCATGTTCTCTGTGGGACTATGCACATCCCAGTAACATGAGTAGCTGCCTCAAACACATGCAATACACAGAGCATCCCAACCAATTGTGGTACACTGTAGTGGACATTGTATAGGCAGAGTCAATACACATGCACACAACATACACCACTTTGTCATATGCAGTAAGTGTTAATATGATACACATGGCATATGTAGACACCTGATGTAAGGTCAGACTCCAGTATCCCAAATGTCATCAACACAGCACACATACTATACCTGAGGGGTAGAGACCTATCATGGGGCAGTGCGACACGCTTCAACACACAACACATTCATGTTAGGCAATGCTCCCTATTGAACACCTTACATACCCATGTAACAACTGGCTGTGAAATGGTTAATGTAGCCAAAGTGGTGCAGGTCAGGTACAGCAATATAGTTGCCAGTGTGGCATACATTAGTGGCCTTGAGTGACCACATGATGCTGCCTGATGATGGCTCATGGTACTACACTACATCCAGTTACAGTAACTACAGTACTACACATAGCATTCATTGCTATACAGCTGGCAGTTGTGTGCATCTGGCCATGGTATGTATACCTATGAGTGATGGTGCACAGGACATTGGAAAGCATTTTATACTTGCACAGCAATGTTGTGTCCATGCACACATTGTGTTCCAGGGTGAGGCCAATCATTGAACAACACACATGCATCAACGACATGTATACTGTTATCAACAAGGACTCTCTACACTCGCACTGCATGCTGTTGAGCAACACACATCCTGCATGCTGACACGTGTGATAGGACTCGTTGGCTTGTGATACTGTACTCCACCATCAACCACTAATGAGTATGTTATGTATTGCTGTTGGGTGTGTGTGTGTGTGTGTGTGTGTGTGTGTGTGTGTGTGTGTGTGTGTGTGTGTGTCAACTTGACTGAGTAGTGTATTTGTGTGCATGTTTGCATGTGTTCATGTGTGCATGTATTCATGCGTGCATGTGTGCATGTCTGCATGTGTTCATGTGTGCATGTGTGCTTGTGTGCATGTGTTCATGTGTGCATGTGTGCTAACATCCTGTACAGATTGTAAAGTGTGTTTCCTGTTTTCCTCTCACAGGTGCTGAGGCTTTGTTGGATGAGTGCAGCAGGGAACCTGAAGTCACCGCCACAAATAGTGGACATGATGATACATGTGTTGTGGCACAGGCAGGTTTGACAGTGTCTGTCGTTGGTCCACCAATCAACAGTACACAGCTTTCCACCCCATCTATGTGCACATTCATACTGCCAATACATCCCTCAACACTGATGGCCTTAGCTGAGGAACAGCATACAGTAGGCATTGACCAGGATAGTGTGGTATCTATGGCACATGCAACCCCACACAGCAGCCATACCCAGACACCTGGAATGGTACCACATAGGCATATGTCCAGGGGTTCTCGTGGGAGCACTGCTGGTCATAATGCCCCTGGCAGATGTGCCCACACAGGTCTCACAACCTCAGGTATGTTCCGGGCTGTAATGCAGGCACAGGCGCATATGGAATGGTACACCAGGCAGGGACTAAGGGTGCAGAGGGCTCATAACACTGCTATCAATGACAGTATTTGTGACCTTGCTGGTGCCATCCGTAATTACACCAAGGTCATTGATAGACGTTGGGGAGAGACACTAGATGTCCTCCACAATGTAATGTCCATGTGCCAGGACAGTGCAGGATGGCTGAATCATCGATGTGGATGTATGCCAGCAACATCATCATCTGGCAGTCGTAGCAGATGACACACAAGTCCCAGCTGCTCCCATAGTGGCAGTACCAGCCCCAGCAATGTTGGGGCTGGGCTGTCAATAGACTGTCCTAGACGACCACGTGCACATGGCTCTGAGCAGTCCCAGCAGGGACATGGGTCCAGTCGACATCCCCCTGCCTCTGACGATAGTACCCAGTCTGGCTTAGTGCCCGATACTGTCTGTGGCACCCCTGCCAGGCACAGGTACTGTGTCCATGGCCAGAGACAGTGATCTGTACAGCCTGGCAGGTACAGTCTGTGGCTGTCCCACAACCTCCCGTATTTGGCAGCCACAAAGTGGAACTTTGTGCATGCAGACACACACGCATAAACCAAATACCTAGGGCTAACACATACACACACATTACATCAACATTGACCCGTGCTGTACTGTTGTCCCTCACACACACACACACACACACACACACACACACACACACACACACACACACACACACACACACACGCACACACGCACACACACACATACATGTCGATTGGATGGGTCATTGTCGGGCTCTGGCAAACCAACAACACAACATGTGCATATGATGAAACTGTGCCACCTCTTGTCATCTGTGACATTGATGCAGGAACAGCCTAACATGGTGCTGATGCACAGAGTGACCTAATAGCAGTGCAGCAATGTTAGCATGTTGTCAACAGTAAAGTGTAATGATATCCTTGTAGGTATATCTGAGCAGGCATGATGCATTAAAGCTATGATTATCAATGTAGTATTGTTTACACCAGTGTTAATTCCAAAAATGTATTGTCTGTCCATGTGCCACTTGGCTGATGTGTGTGGTACTGGCAGCATGTGTTGGTGAGTGGACGGTATGTGTGTGATGTGTGCAGTACATATTTGCAGGTGTACATTTGTGAACATGGTGGAGGTGCACTGTCTGCATGTACGTGCATAGTGGACACATGGGAAGGGTGACATGCCCTGTATTA
This sequence comes from Protopterus annectens, assembly GCF_019279795.1. NCBI lineage: Eukaryota > Metazoa > Chordata > Ceratodontiformes > Protopteridae > Protopterus > Protopterus annectens. Next base: position 1,813,510,222 of record NC_056729.1, on the reverse strand, counting down.
CACAGTGTTAACACTTCATATTTCCTATTGGTGGCCAGTATGCATTTTACTACACATATGTTACAACTTGGGTACACGTGTGTACAACATGGTTTGACACTATGCTGTGGGTGATACTGTTAATATCGGTCATTGGTTTGCATTCTTGTAGTATACATAACCTCAACAGCCTGACTTTAACCAATTGTTAGATGGTGTCTTGACAACTGACACACAGATGTAGGATACACAGTAGCATTTGAATCCTTCCGGTACTATACTATACCAGTAACCAGTAGTATTGACCGCCACCCATTCCTGGGACGACTCCTGTTTGGCATGTAGCCATCCTAGGTACAAGCAAACACACTAGGGATACGTCTGTCCACATCTGGTAATGCATACAGTGGCCTACAATGCATTCTCCGGATGAGACACTTATCCTTCACAAGGGTATCATACAGACAGATACCTGTTGACCAACCCATGCTGTTAAGCTATAAGCCAGCTATAGCATAGTCATCCACATTTACTATACATAGTATCCTGACAGTACCACATTGGTAGTAGCCCACAACATGTAGCAGGGGTACTGATGTGTACATACAGCCACATGTTATGTCATCTGTCCTTTGGTATTCACATTTCTAAAGGTATTCTGATGTCTCTCGGTGTATCACATAAGCAATAAAGGGTCTGTATGCCTATCCATGGAGTTGTTGTACACCTATAATGAATGCTCATTATTGACAGTCTGTGTTGTGTTTGAACATGTCTGAAATATACCCCAAGCATGAACCCTCATTCACACTATTCTATAGAAACTGTCATGGGTGTGTGTGACACAGATGACCTAGGCCACAGATCACTACAGTGGCTGGCCTTGTCACATACATACATATGTGACCTAAGGTCTGAGAAGCAGCAGCACAGACTATCAATGGTAACAGATGTGTTCATGTAGAAAGCAGGCTTCACACCTATGAACTAATTGAGGTCACATGTACATATATGCATTTGCCACACAGATACCAATTGAGGTCACATGTACATATATGTATTTGCCACACAGATACCTGAAGTGTGCAATGCACATACTGTTGTTTTACTGATATGTCATACAGTAGTAAAAACACATTGACCAACAGTATCACACACACACACACACACACACACACACACACACACACACACACACACACACACACACACACACACATTTATTTTTTAAAAGGTCTTTTAATTTGGTTTATTCACCTATTCAGTTGACTGTTGTTGGATTTATACCAAACTTTCAGAAATATTGGATGTATGTTACTTTAATTGCTGAAACAAGGTTGCTTATAAAATCGACACTTTGTGTAATCAGTAGTTGTCTGAAGAAGTTGCCTCATAGAAGGCGACGAAAAGCGCTTCAAATAAACTATTAAACTTCTTGGTCACTTGCTGTTCTTTGCCTGAAGACACTTCGAAGAATCTGTTGTTTTTTTTGTTTTTAGCGAAGTTTGTGTCACGTTTTACATATGGCTTCTGGCAACCACAGTGACCATGATACTGTAATGAGTCTGAATCTAATTGAACCTACACAAGGACAGGTTCAATCCGAAGATGGTAATCTAACTGCCTTGATTTTGGCATTGACACAACGTGTCGATATGTTATTGTCACGTTTGGATACGCAAATTTCAAACCAAAATGTTGCTACTACTACAAATCCTCTTAACTTGTCAAGCTCTATTCAGCTTGGACAACGCACTCCGCCTATGCAAGCTATGACCGTTAGCGAGAGGTTTGAAGACCAAGCTATGAGCCAGAGTTCACTCTCGGGGAACACAATTCAGCTAGGACAATGTACCCCACTAACACAAGCTCAGGATGTACTAACGGATAATAACTTTAACGGAATCCACTCTCATGTAAACAGAGTGGGTTTGGATACAAACAACAGTGTTCGAGGGCTAATTGGAGCTCCACCATTACAAGATTGGACTTATGATACCAGCAAACTATTGTTTTGTCAAGACAATGTAACGGAGCAACCGGCCGACAACGCCACAGAATCAGAGGTTAGTGTTCAAACCCTTATCAGAAATCTCAAACTGTTAGATGTGAAACTGTTGAAAATTAAAAAAACTCCAGCTGGAAGTGAACTATTTCCAAGAGTGTATGAAACAATGTTTAGTCCCTAAAGGCCTCAGGCACCACCTTTATCCCACTGGGCTTATTGTAAACTCTCTGTTCCATCTAGAATTAAATACCTTGTTCAACGAACAAGGTTTAGCCTTAATGGACTTAATGACTAAATGTTATGTCATCCAAATTACAGATTTATCTAAGGAAGTCGTTGAGCTGAATGCAGCTATAATCAATCATACTGACTTCATTAGATATAAATTTGAATACGATAGAAGTTTTATTTCCATTGACCAACTGCTGATGAGATTGAAAGCCAATAAGGCTAAAAAAATGGCTCGTGACAGATTAGCGTATGACAGCGGGACAGCATATCCAAATCCTCCTCTCTCTCAAAATGGTCTGGCTGACGTGCCCATGGCATCAAATTCATCTAACACCACTACATCCTATGAGGAAGATTTGGATTCCAGTCAAAATCTGACTAATTCTAATCAGCCTAGACAAGGTGTAAATCAAAATCAAAATTCCTGGGCAGGTCGTCTCAGGAATGAGAAAAATAAGAGCAATAATAATATGGAAAATTCCAACCAGATTAATCAAAGTAGGTCTTGTCCTAACGACGAACATAATAACAGACAGTTAGGTGCTATACCAAAGAGACCTTATAATAACAACAACCAGAGATACCAAAACCAAAAAAACAGGTATCGCCCATTCAATCAACCAACGAGGTAAATCACGGAAACCAAGTACCTGTCATTGTTCAGAATAAAGCAGGAGATTTCAATATTTACAATTACTCATGTGTTGAAATAGATCCAGAATGTACCAAGTCCTATGCCCGAGAGGATGCACGGTCCAAACCAAGTAGAAAGCTCCAAATAGACCAGCAAGGCAGCACAGAGTTCAATAAATTTATTAAATACTGATAAATGTAACAAACTAGTTTCGGCCAACAGCCTTCTTCAGTGTAAAACAGTATAGTCAAGTTCATTTGAATCATCCTTTAAATACATATCAGGAGCCAATCAAAAGGTTGAGCCCATGAATACTGATAAGTATGAAGATTATTTGTAATACATGTTTAGGGCACTTATAGTAAATCATATAGATATACAATAAAGATTGGTATATATACTCGGGTGAGGTCCATCCATAACATGAAAAAGTAACCAACAAGTTACTTACATAAAACAAAAAAATAAAATAATAAAAAATTATAAAAAATTAGATACTAACGTTCAGAGGACTCCGACATACTATGTCATAGAGGAGCATATGTTGGACCAAATAAATTTGGTATACATGAAAATTTATATGTATAGAAATTGGTAGTAGGCAAGGCAAGTGGTAAGCATAGAACAAAAATTAGATCAACACTAATGAAAATAGCAACCTGAACATGATGGCTTTCACACTAGTCCCCCATAAACCTGACACCTATTATGTGTATATATCAATATGGGTCAGTTATTAAATATAACTTGTAATGGACATTAGATAACTATTATAAATATTGGAAAAATATTTTTGGATGCTATGTCTTAGGGAGCATATATTTAACAGCTATAGTGTATCTATTGGCCTTTGAGGAAGGCATCATAAATAAGAAAAGCTTGGACTCACTTAAAGTATCGGAACCGTCCAAACAGATACTATATCTTTTACCGAAAATCCACAAGTCCTTGGACAAACCACCGGGTAGACCCATAGTATCGGGAATAGGCTCTCTGACTGAACCCCTATCAGCTTTTCTCACCAAATATCTTAAACCTTTGTTGGGACATATCAGATCTAGATTGCAGGACACTACACAATTTCTACAGCTAATTAGGGAAACCCAATTGGAACCTGAGTGGTACTTATGTACCTTGGATGTAAAATCACTTTATACAAGCATACCCCATTGGTGGTCTCCAATCTTTACAATACTGGTTGGAAAGGGTAAACCTATATTCACCGGGATTCAATACCCTGTTGATATGTATGTCCGAGCATGTGTTGAATAAGAATGTTCTGTACTTCCAGGGCCAGTGTTATTGGCAGCTACAAGGAACAGCTATGGGGGCATCATTTGCCCCTATATATGCTGACCTGTTCATGGCTTATGTTGAGGAATTTATGATCTATGATACATCACACAACATCTTTCAGGTTGAAATGGATATTTGGAGACGTTATCTGGACGACTGCTGGTTGGTGTGGCGGGCTGATGTAGGATACTTGCGGGAATTTGTTGAATATCTCAATGATAATGTCTGGGGACTTGAATTTTCTGTGACTTTTGATAAAAAGTCCATCAATTTTTTGGATGTCACAGTGTACAGAAACCCAGACAACACTTTGTCTACGAGGGTTTTCCGCAAGTACCCGCAATACAACACCTTGTTACATGCATCAAGTTTACATCCCCGCCACACAATCAGGAGTATTCCAATATCACAGTTTATACGTATAAAACGTCTCAGTTCCAACATGGAGGAATATCAACTGGCTAGTAGGGATCTCAGTCAGAGGTTTATTAACAGGGGATATGATGGATTTGATATTTTGTCAGCTCAAAGCAGAGCTAATCGTCTTGCGAGGGACGACTTACTACAATATAAAAACAAAAATCCATCTTCTTCTAATACAAGTGTCAGGTTTATCACCACTTATAGCAGAAATATTAATATGATTAGAAACATCATAAACAAACATTGGAACATTTTATTGGCCAATGACAAGCTCAAGTTTTTTGGGACCCCGTTGTCTTTTCTCATATAAACGTGGTAAGACCTTAGGTTCTTACTTTTCACACTTTAAACATATGGCAAGTGGGGGGACTACGCACAAACAACTGACACTTCATGGTGATGAACTCATTGGATCGTTCCCCTGTGGCCATTGTGGTTCCTGTCAATATATGCTGAAATCCAAGGCATTTACCAGTCGTAATACTAGTAAAGTTTTTGATATTAAGATCTTTGGAAACTGCAGTAGCGATTGGGTGGTGTACCTGGCTTCTTGCTACTGTGGGGGATTCTATGTTGGTCAAACTTCCAGAGCCTTAAGATTTAGAATGAACGAACATCGCAGTGATATCAAAAACCACAAGGAGACCAGTGCCCTATATCAACATACATTAAAACACTCCCAAGCGAGATTCACTTTTATGGTCATTGACCGCATTTCTGGGGACAGAACAAACAAACAAGGTTGGCATGGGCTATTGGATCGAAAGGAGAAACACTGGATCATTACACTGGGGGCTTTATTTTACCCGGGATTAAATGATCACTTGTAGTGAATATATTGAGTTAGTATTAGTACCTTTAACTATAGGACACCAAGTGGGGAATTTTTATTGGTCTCTCATTTACATTTGTTTAAGATTTTGAATGTTAAAACATCCTGGCTCAATATTGGACAGGGTGTTAAGATTTCACAAAATCTAAGTTGGAATCAGATATATTGCTAGTTTTTTCCTCATTTATTTATGGTGTCACTTATAAAGGTGTACTAGAGACACAATAGCCCTCATTATTTTTTCTAGAAATGTGCAAGCTTTTATGTTTAGCATGTAGATTTTGGTATTGTCGATCCTCTTTCATTGTGTCCCATGTCTATTACAAGTTATATTCAATAACTGACCTATATTGATATATATATATGTGGATAGATACACTATAGCTGTTAAATATATGCTCCCTAAGACATAGCATCTAAAAATATTTTCCAATATTTATAATAGTTATCTAATGTCCATTACAAGTTATATTTAATAACTGACCCATATTGATATATACACATAATAGGTGTCAGGTTTATGGTGGACTAGTGTGAAAGCCATCATGTTCAGGTTGCTATTTTCATTAGTGTTGATCTAATTTTTGTTCTATGCTTACCACTTGCCTTGCCTACTACCAATTTCTATACATATAAATTTTCATGTATACCAAATTTATTTGGTCCAACATATGCTCCTCTATGACATAGTATGTCGGAGTCCTCTGAACGTCAGTATCTGATTTTTGCATTATTTTACTTTTTTGTTTTATGTAAGTAACTTGTTGGTTACTTTTTCATGTTATGGATGGACCTCACCCGAGTATATATACCAATCTTTATTGTATATCTATATGATTTACTATAAGTGCCCTAAACATGTATTACAAATAATCTTCATACTTATCAGTATTCATGGGCTCAACCTTTTGATTGGCTCCTGATATGTATTTAAAGGATGATTCAAATGAACTTGACTATACTGTTTTACACTGAAGAAGGCTGTTGGCCGAAACTAGTTTGTTACATTTATCAGTATTTAATAAATTTATTGAACTCTGTGCTGCCTTGCTGGTCTATTTGGAGCTTTCTACTTGGTTTGGACCGTGCATCCTCTCGGGCATAGGACTTGGTACATTCTGTTTGCTCACTCTGTGCTGGGGGACCGAGCAGTGGAGTCGTTTGTCAGCCTGTTTTTGGCTGAAGAATTTTGGTGGTAACATTTGTGTCTATCTGCCTTTAAACTCACTTGTTTGTTCCTTTTACAGTGAGCTGGCAGTACTGTTACAAGTTTAGTTCATTTGAATTGGGCTGGAATTGGTATATATGAGCCTGTTTGAAGCAGCAAGCTACGATTATCGGGTGGAGGAGCGCCATTTTTATTAAGGCTTTGCTTGGCGGTGCATCTACAATTGATAACAAGTCTGTTGGACTCTTTCTTATTTGAAATTCAGGAGCGTTGAGTGGTAGGAGGTGTTTTTTCATCGTACGGCAATATTGAACATTTAACTTTGAACTGTCCCTCTTTTCTTGGATGTGTTCGCATATGTTTTCCACGGTGTGGGCCAGGCCAACCAACTAGGGATCTATTGACTTTGGACATGTTTAAACATCGAACTGTTGGTTTGCTTTTTTGACGAAATTGCAACTTTTTTGTGTGTACTAGGTTGGGGGCCTTATTGCTTTAGCGCCTGTGGATCGGAACATTTTGGGTGAAGACTGCGACGTCCATTTGGAAGAATTTTGGATTTGGGACTTGGTTATTTGTACAATCAGCAGGGACAAATGTATTGTGGACTCATTTTGTGCTTAATTCATGGCCTGGTAATGTTGCCTGTTATCCACTATTAATATGTGGTGGTGTATTTATTGTATTACAACTATATAGGGTTGGAAGCCATACCATGTGTGTGTAACATTTTGGGGGTTATTACGGTACGGTGACTGGGTATTGGAACCTTCTACATTTAGACGGTGACGTCCACCTGAAAATCTTGTGGATGCTTTTACATTTGGCATTCCTACATGTTTAATCATTGGGGACTAATGTAACAAGAATGCTTTTGTGTATATCATTTTGTCTAGTGCAATGTTTGCCTATCTATCATTAACATTTGGCTGAGCAATGAGTACCTAACCGACAGGGTTTACAAGCCATACATTTGTTTGGTAGCTGGTTATATGATCATGGGTTGCGTTTAGGGACATATCAAACCATTATTTGAATGTCAACTGATTTTTCAGTGTGTTTATGTATTTTGTCTACATTTTCATACGAACCTTTTGCTTTGGGAAAAGAAGCTATAGTTTAATTGGACACTTGAAATACGCGAGGCATATATAAACGGTTTGGATATTAAGTTTTGGCATATGTGTGGTATGCATATTTGATACATGGGCATATTGAAATATTAAGGTGCATTAAATGTGGCCTGGTCGACCATTTTACTTGCGACAGTGTTTGGTACCATAGGTATATGTTTATGGGAAGTGCTCATAATATATTTGTTATATTTGAGTGCATTAGATTGTGAATTATTAAACCAGCTTGGGATATATGCTGGGCTTATTTAGACCCTGTAACAGTTTAATATTTGGGCGCAACCAGAAGTTTTGGTACATATGCTGGGTGTAATTTTTGATACATGAGTATATCTAATTATTGAAGTATATCAAACGGATATTGGCTGACCGTTTCACTTGCGATAGTGTTCGGTCCTATAGGCCCGTGTTTTTGGGTGGTGCTCACAATATATTTGTTATATTGGGGTGCACCAGGTTGCGAATGAGTAAACTAGCCTAAGATTTATACTGGGCCAACCAAGATTATATAACAGTTTAATATTTGGGCACAATTATATGCAGGCATTTTTGATTAGAGGACAATAATATCTGATGGCCTGCAGGACTGGGATTTTGGGATTTTGGGAATGAGACATTGAGTAGGCAAATAACTACTCTCATCTTCTTCTAGGTGGGGGTATTATTAGTACCTTGATCCCTATGTTAAGGAATTTGATATAACCAGTTACTTTATGGAAGGTTTTGAACCCTAATGATTTTTCATATAATTGTTGTTTTTGGTTAAGGGAAAGACTATATACTAACTATTATACCTTGGAACTGCATATGATAATATATCCTTTGGGAATATAAATAAGTATACCTAATGGTATCACAGTCTTGTGGTATATGCTATGTGATTAGGTACTTTGGTCTAAAGGTACTAGAGAGATATATACACAACAGTTTGAGCTATTTTAGTGAATATATAAGCTTCTTCACCCCTTGCTGCTATCAGTGAACAGCCTGTGAATGGAACTTATATTTATTTTATTATTACTACCTAATTATATGGAGATATCATTGTTGTCCCTGAACATCTGATCACTAGCAGGATTAGAAGGGTTTTGACATTTTTAATAGTCTAATCCCTAATTGTTTGACACTACAATATTCATGTTGATAATTTAAAAATATAAATGGAAATATCAGTAACATTACTATAATTATTCATACAGTAGCTCTAATTGTTAGCTAGTAATAATTGCCAGTTTTTGTCTTTATTTTTGGAAATGACCCACTGCTCGGTCCCCTGACCATTATTAAAAATTGAACTTTGATATATTTAGTCTTGTTGTGTGTGTCCGCTGGTTATATAATTGGTACAGATAGTATAATAAACTCTAACAAGAGCACCCAGTGTTTGTGGAAAGGATACAATTGTAATATTAGCAGCTTGTTATTTGAGAACTCACACCAGTAGTTGTTCTCATAAATCTCTCTAAAAGTATTAGATTCGTTTGTTGTATCTGGTTAATTCTAATTGCTGGTCATCTGTTATACATATCTGTACAAAATCTTTAGGGATTTGGGAGTATGGGACTACAGCAAATATAATGTTTGTATGTCTTCCTATCTCAGTAACACCTATAGCTAGGTGTCTTAGTATTTGATTCTTATGCTGGATAATGGTGATTACTAATATTTAACAGGTTGGCTTATTGGGGCTGATTTTGTTGACTTACTGGACTCTGACTTTAGCATTCAATACCAGAATCAATCAATTCAGGTTGGCTTGCTTTATCTTATATACAAGCTAATAGGGTCATACCAATATTGCTACATTTTTTCATTTTTTCATTGTTTTAATTTATGCTTAAACCCCCCCCCCCTTTTTTAGGGACTTTATGGTAGTGATATCTCTTTTTGATTTCCTGTTTGTGCTTTCTGCCACCCCTGTGATTTCCTATTAGGGATGGGTGTTTGAATATCTACTCTGTTTTGATGTTACTGGGTTTCTCATTCATTATATTATATTCTTGATTCCAAAATTATATTCTTTTGCGATTTGGTGCTCCATCAGTTTCTACTAGTAGTATACCCTAACATTGTTCACAACATGGATCTAAATACCATCCTTTCTGGATTATGTGCTGATCGGCAAGATATAGCAGTATTTGGCATTGATCAATTGCCAAGCAATGATCCAGTCAGTTCGGGTCAGACATCTGTGGTTGATTGTGATATGTTCTTCCACTCAATCACAAAAGCATTCAAGACCCTTAGATCAAACATTTGGCATCTCAAGTTATTTAAAGCATATTCGGCCCAAAATATGGCTCCCAGAGGCTTACGAATACGAACTCAACCTCTAGTTGGGAAGCCAGATGATAAACTTAATCATGATTGGCAAGAGGCACTTCAGACAGGATCCATGACATTTGTGAACATACTATTACAATATTATGAGAGGACAGTGGATTCTAACATACTTGAAATCAAAAATATATGTTCAGAAGCTCAAAAGTTTGAATCCTCTACGAAATATCAGGATAATATCAAAAAACTGTCCTCGGAACTGATGGAGCATGAAAAAACCTTAAAAGAACGTAAAATTAAAAAGTTTCATCGTGATTTTTCTGACTATCAACGGGGTAAACCCTTCGATTTCAGCAGATCGGTCAGATTTGCGGATAATAATCAGGTTAAAACAGGACCCAGTCGCACCAAAAAGAGACCACGATCAATTCTTAAAAACAAGGGGGACAGCTCATATAGCACATCTGGTGATGAATCCTCCCTTACGGATTTTGAGGGTCCAGGTGAGAGAACCTCACCTAATAGGAAGAGAACTAACAGAAGTTCCCCTTTAGAAGGGGCAAGGGACACCGGGGGGGCAGAAAGCACAGAAAGAGTGGTTACTCCGGTCTCCCTGCAAGGTCTTTTGGACAACTTCCTGAAATAGGAGACCCTTCCAAAACCACTCAGAATGTGTTGAATTTATCTAAGACCATATTAACGGATGAGCAGGTTGCACTGTTGAATAAAGGTTTGAACTTTATTCCTTCTTTTTTCAGTCAGGAATACCATATAGTACAGGATTTACATGACTTTTGTAGGATACTAAATCTTAGGCTCTTTTTTGAGGATAATAGGTTAGAACCGTCCGAGGACTTCCGTTTTGGGAGGTCCTCTTTCCAACCCCCTATGAGTAAACATGTATCCATTTTCATGGATTCCATCTTGAGGGATATTCACTTTGAAAACATGGGACATATCATGCTGGCTAGCAATTTATCGAATGATGACAGGACAGCCTTGAATACTTTGTGTGACAATAAAGATATAGTTATTGTCCCTGCTGATAAGGGAGGTGCAGTTGTGGTTTGGAACACTGCGGATTACATTCATGAAGGGTTAACTCAATTGTCAGACGCAAAGTGCTATATGCACATGTCTATAGATCCCACATCAGTATTCAAGGATGAGATTGACGCCTTTTTGCAATTGGCCTTTGAGGAAGGCATCATAAATAAGAAAAGTTTGGACTCACTTAAAGTATCGGAACCGTCCAAACAGATACTATATCTTTTACCGAAAATCCACAAGTCCTTGGACAAACCACCAGGTAGACCCATAGTATCGGGAATAGGCTCTCTGACTGAACCCCTATCAGCTTTTCTCACCAAATATCTTAAACCTTTGTTGGGACATATCAGATCTAGATTGCAGGACACTACACAATTTCTACAGCTAATTAGGGAAACCCAATTGGAACCTGAGTGGTACTTATGTACCTTGGATGTAAAATCACTTTATACAAGCATACCCCATTGGGCGGGTCTCCAATCTTTACAATACTGGTTGGAAAGGGTAAACCTATATTCACCGGGATTCAATACCCTGTTGATATGTATGTCCGAGCATGTGTTGAATAAGAATGTTCTGTACTTCCAGGGCCAGTGTTATTGGCAGCTACAAGGAACAGCTATGGGGGCATCATTTGCCCCTATATATGCTGACCTGTTCATGGCCTATGTTGAGGAATTTATGATCTATGATACATCACACAACATTTTTCAGGTTGAAATGGATATTTGGAGACGTTATCTGGACGACTGCTGGTTGGTGTGGCGGGCTGATGTAGGATACTTGTGGGAATTTGTTGAATATCTCAATGATAATGTCTGGGGACTTGAATTTTCTGTGACTTATGATAAAAAGTCCATCAATTTTTTGGATGTCACAGTGTACAGAAACCCAGACAACACTTTGTCTACGAGGGTTTTCCGCAAGTACCCGCAATACAACACCTTGTTACATGCATCAAGTTTACATCCCCGCCACACAATCAGGAGTATTCCAATATCACAGTTTATACGTATAAAACGTCTCAGTTCCAACATGGAGGAATATCAACTGGCTAGTAGGGATCTCAGTCAGAGGTTTATTAACCGGGGATATGATGGATTTGATATTTTGTCAGCTCAAAGCAGAGCTAATCGTCTTGCGAGGGACGACTTACTACAATATAAAAACAAAAATCCATCTTCTTCTAATACAAGTGTCAGGTTTATCACCACTTATAGCAGAAATATTAATATGATTAGAAACATCATAAACAAACATTGGAACATTTTATTGGCCAATGACAAGCTGCGAAGTTTTTTGGGACCCCGTTGTCTTTTCTCATATAAACGTGGTAAGACCTTAGGTTCTTACTTTTCACACTTTAAACATATGGCAAGTGGGGGGACTACGCACAAACAACTGACACTTCATGGTGATGAACTCATTGGATCGTTCCCCTGTGGCCATTGTGGTTCCTGTCAATATATGCTGAAATCCAAGGCATTTACCAGTCGTAATACTAGTAAAGTTTTTGATATTAAGATCTTTGGAAACTGCAGTAGCGATTGGGTGGTGTACCTGGCTTCTTGCTACTGTGGGGGATTCTATGTTGGACAAACTTCCAGAGCCTTAAGATTTAGAATGAACGAACATCGCAGTGATATCAAAAACCACAAGGAGACCAGTGCCCTATATCAACATACATTAAAACACTCCCAAGCGAGATTCACTTTTATGGTCATTGACCGCATTTCTGGGGACAGAACAAACAAACAAGGTTGGCATGGGCTATTGGATCGAAAGGAGAAACACTGGATCATTACACTGGGGGCTTTATTTTACCCGGGACTAAATGATCACTTGTAGTGAATATATTGAGTTAGTATTAGTACCTTTAACTATAGGACACCAAGTGGGGAATTTTTATTGGTCTCTCATTTACATTTGTTTAAGATTTTGAATGTTAAAACATCCTGGCTCAATATTGGACAGGGTGTTAAGATTTCAAAAAATCTAAGTTGGAATCAGATATATTGCTAGTTTTTTCCTCATTTATTTATGGTGTCACTTATAAAGGTGTACTAGAGACACAATAGCCCTCATTATTTTTTCTAGAAATGTGCAAGCTTTTATGTTTAGCATGTAGATTTTGGTATTGTCGATCCTCTTTCATGTTGTCCCATGTCTATTACAAGTTATATTCAATAACTGACCTATATTGATATATATATATGTGGATAGATACACTATAGCTGTTAAATATATGCTCCCTAAGACATAGCATCCAAAAATATTTTTCCAATATTTATAATAGTTATCTAATGTCCATTACAAGTTATATTTAATAACTGACCCATATTGATATATACACATAATAGGTGTCAGGTTTATGGTGGACTAGTGTGAAAGCCATCATGTTCAGGTTGCTATTTTCATTAGTGTTGATCTAATTTTTGTTCTATGCTTACCACTTGCCTTGCCTACTACCAATTTCTATACATATAAATTTTCATGTATACCAAATTTATTTGGTCCAACATATGCTCCTCTATGACATAGTATGTCGGAGTCCTCTGAACGTCAGTATCTGATTTTTGCATTATTTTACTTTTTTGTTTTATGTAAGTAACTTGTTGGTTACTTTTTCATGTTATGGATGGACCTCACCCGAGTATATATACCAATCTTTATTGTATATCTATATGATTTACTATAAGTGCCCTAAACATGTATTACAAATAATCTTCATACTTATCAGTATTCATGGGCTCAACCTTTTGATTGGCTCCTGATATGTATTTAAAGGATGATTCAAATGAACTTGACTATACTGTTTTACACTGAAGAAGGCTGTTGGCCGAAACTAGTTTGTTACATTTATCAGTATTTAATAAATTTATTGAACTCTGTGCTGCCTTGCTGGTCTATTTGGAGCTTTGAAATAGATCCACTCATAGTAGAACTATTGGCAAGGGGTCAAACATTCGTCCCTAGTCAACATATTGACTTGGTTCAAAGTATTAAAGATTTAAAACTCTTTGTGAGGAAATTAAATCTAAATATACTACTTGGTGAATCTGTGGCAGCGAATGCCCCATTTAGAGTGGCAAGTGACTACAATCCCCCCTTGCATCCATCTTTAAGCATCTTCGAGACAGTCATGGAACTGGACTTACGATACTTGACCGAAAAAAAGAATAGACTTTACTATAAAGACACTATAACCAGTAACATCACGATAGAAGAATTTGCTTCCCTTTCTTTATTCAAGTCATTGGACATTAGATCTGTCAAACCTGACAAAGGAGGAGGACTTGTAATATTTGATAATTACGATTATATAGAAAGAGTAGAATGTATTTTAGACAGTGATACTTATGTCAAGGCATCCATCAATGAGGTAAATGTTGCGTATAGCAGAATTAAAAACTACATCAGTGATTTATTTATGGACGGGTATATCGATATTAATATGTATCACTATATGACTATAAATTGGCCTAGGATCCCTAGCTTGTTTGCTACACCTAAAATCCACAAAAATCTAGTGAATCCACCACTTAGACCACTGATTGATGGTCGCAATTCTATCATTTATGCTTGTGCCAAAGTAGTTGATTACACTTTAAAGAAGTATTTAGTAACAGAACCACAAGTATGTAAGGATTCGTGGACTTTTTTGAAAAATATAAATGACATCAGATATGAGGAAGAAAACAATTTTCTAACTATAGACGTAGTAGATTTGTACACGTCTATTCCTCACCTAGAAGGTATTGAATGGGTTAACCTATTCCTTTTAGGCAAAGGTGCAACAACAAATGAGATTTATACAGTTATAACCTTACTTGACATCATTTTAACTAACAATTACTTCACATTTAATAACAACCTATATTTACAAAAATGTGGAGTTGCGATGGGCTCTCCTTGTGGAGCTAGCTTCACCAATACAGTTATGGTATATTGGGAGACTAACTATATACTCAATAATAGTGACTGGATGCCGCATATTAAACACTATACCCGATTCCTTGATGATGTATTATCTTGTATTAAGGTACAAAGGAAACAACAGTGAGCTTCCTTGACTATTTAAACAACACTACCATTTTTTTTTAAATTCGCATTAAATTTTCAGGATGTAAGTATCAACTATCTAGACGTCAATTTATCTAAAGACCTCAAGTGTAAACAATATATAGCTAAAATATATAGAAAGGATACTTTTTGCAACTCGTATCTTCACTTTACAAGTCTACACCCTTATACACAAAAGAAATCTATAGTAAAAGGGCAATTGATACGAGCTGCACGCATGTCAACTCTTTACAGTGACTTCCTGCTTGAATGTCAATACTTAGAAACCTTGTTTAAAGAGAGAGGATATCCTACTGACTTCATTTCTGATATCTCAAATGAAGTCAAGATCAAAAGAGAAAATCGGGTCATTGTACCAATTTTAGAATTTACAAATGTCAATAATGAAAATTATGTAAGTAATTTAAGCTTAGATATGGTACTAGGTAATATCGTGCCTTCCATGAGTGTATGTGAACATGTTGATGGCTCAAATTCAACTAAAAGTTACCAATTTAGTTATATTACAACATACAACATGGAAAGTGCAATTATTAGAAACATATTATACAAAAATTGGACCTTATTACAACAAGATAGAACTATAAATTCTAAGTTTTCAGACTATCCGAAAATGGTCTTTAGAAAAGGAAGAAATATTAAAAATATTTTAGAATTAAGTAAACCAAAGAGTTTTAATAATCGAGTAGGGATGAACACTTGTGGTAGTTGCAATATGTGTAAACGGGAGCACCTGACAACATCGACAGCTGAGAACGCCGACAAGGAGATCGCCGACACCAGAAGATCGAAGATTGAGAAGACCGACGGATGAAAACTCAGACGCTGAGAAGACCGACGGATGAAAACCCCAACGCTGAGAAGACTGACATGGGAAAAGGCTGTGTAAGTATGCGGTAGTGACGGACGTTAGGGTGCGAGTAAGGTAAGTGTGCGATATTGATGGTGTCTAGGGATACGGGTGGGTTAAGTGAGTTAGGGTTAGGGCGCGGGTTAGGTAAGTGTGCGATAGTGATAGTCTTTGGGTTAGGGGCGGTTTAAGTGAGTTAGGGTTAGGGCATGGGTTAGGTAAGTGTGCGATAGTGAAGGACCTTAGGGTTAGGGTTTGAGTTAAGGGTGTAGATAGTTGTCTATGTGAGGTTTAGTGTGCGTTTGTAAGGATTTTGGTGTGCTTGTGTTGTGTGTGTGCTTTTTGGACAGGGGATTTGTTTTGTTTGTTTACTGTCGGTATTGTGTCGGTATTATGGTGTGTCGGGCATGTGAGGTTTCATGTTTGTGAACGTTCGGTTATGTGGTGTTTCTGATTTCGTTGTCGGTGTTGTGGTTTGTCGGTGTTGTCAGGTAGATCCATGCAAACATATGCAGAGTGGAGAAAACGTTATGATTAACAACAAGAAATATAAGATTAACAATAAAGTTAATTGCAATTCAAAATTTATTGTCTATGTTGCTATGTGTACATTATGTACAGCATTTTACATAGCCAAGACGGAACGTCGTTTAAGGGATAGAGTGTATGAACACACATATGCAATAGCCAATGCTAAGGTCGAAAATGCCCTTGCAAAACATACAACTGTAAACGTAGGGCATAGCTTTAAGTTCACAGTTATTGACCAGATCAGTACAGATATTAGAGGAGGTCCACACAATTTAATATTAGAAGACCGAGAATTGTCATGGCAATTAAGAACAAATTTGTTCCTTAAACCAGGGTTGAACAAACACTGTAATATCCTCTTTTTACTAAAATTGAAAAGTATAGTTGAGGCAGCAACATTTATTAAAGTCAGTGACAAGTACATTG
Organism: Protopterus annectens; assembly: GCF_019279795.1. Lineage (NCBI taxonomy): Eukaryota > Metazoa > Chordata > Ceratodontiformes > Protopteridae > Protopterus > Protopterus annectens. The sequence goes on along the minus strand of NC_056729.1, from coordinate 1,813,493,298 downwards.
GGGTTCTTAATTTTAAGCTACTTTAGTTTATTAATTTTCAGTATTATTTTACTTTTTTCATTATTATTTTTAATTTTGTATGATGGTATTGTGACAGTTATATGCGACTGTACATATTTATTTACCTTTTTTTATATATAGATTTTATTATAAACTTAGCTGTTGTTAGATTAACTTAGGTAATAATATTGTGAATAATGGTAATATGTGTGCCCATAGGACTTGTATATATATATATATATATATATATATATATATATATATATATATATATATATATATATATATATTTATATTTATATTCATATATACATATTTTTATACATTGGTATACATAGTTCCCAATTTAGACTTGTAGTAGTAGTTTACATAAATATATACTTACACACAGATTTATTATTTTTCAAAAGGTCTTTTAATTTGGTTTATTCACCTATTCACTTGAATGTTGTTGGATTTATACCAAACTTTCAGAAATATTGGATGTATGTTACTTTAATTGTTGAAACAAGGTTGCTTATTAAATCGACACTTTGTGTAATCAGTAGTTGTCTGAAGAAGTTGCCTTATAGAAGGCGACGAAAAGCGCTTCAAATAAACTATTAAACTTCTTGGTCACTTGCTGTTCTTTGCCTGAAGACACTTTGAAGAATCTGTTGTTTTTTTTGTTTTTAGTGAAGTTTGTGTCACATATATGTATTTGCCACACAGATACCTGAAGTGTGCAATGCACATACTGTTGTTTTACTGATATGTCATACAGTAGTAAAAGCAAAACCCACAACACATTGACCAACAGTATCACACACACACACTTACACACACACACACACACACACACACACACACACACACACACACACACACACACACACACTCAGCAATTGCAGGATTCAAACCCATCCCTAACTATGTTATGATTCTACAGAGGTACACATTAACACGACACACTATATGCTTTACTGGGAGTTTTCATTTCCACTGCTATATTTGTGGGATACTGTCATCATCAGACTTGCCAAAGAGGAATTTACCTCTTTTAATGTGTTTTCCTAGTCTCCAAAAAGGAAACTCCTCTCAAAGGAAATCACACACATGCACCCCTCCACACACACACAACAATTGCAGGATTCAAACCCCTACCTAACTATGTTATGATTCTAGAAAGGTACGCATTAACACAACACACTATATGCTTTACTGGGTGCTTTCATTTCCACTGCTGTATTTGTGGGATACTGACATCATCAGACTTGCCAAAGAGGAATTTACCTCTTTTAATGTGTTTTCCCAGTCTCCAAAAAGGGCACTCCTCTCAAAGGAAATCACACACACTCCACCCCACCCACACAGCAGTTGCAGGATTCAAGCCTCAATCTAACTATGTTTTGATACTAGAGTGATACACATTAACACGAAGCGCTATATGCTTTATTGGGTGGTTTTGTTTCTCCTGCTATATTTGTAGGATGCTGACATCAACAGACTGGACATGGTAGTGTGTGTGCACTTTGTTTTATGCAATCCCAGGACTGAACCATGGGGGACAGCAGGTGTTAACAGCTTGTACAGGACTCCGCAATTCTTAGCTTGTGTGATCTATCTGTGGACAAATTGCCATTCCTTCATATGACAATACATATTTATGCACAGATTGTTGATTTTGTGGATATGACGTGTCTGGGATGTTGATAAAGGGCTATTCAAAGTCTATGTGGGACGTGTGTAGCTCCTTTCAGTGATGTATGTCCTGGGTGGCTGCCTTGCAAACAGTCTAGCAGGTTTGGGAACCATGATCTGCCCATGAACACACTAAAGTTGGTAGGGTTGTGTGTTTGTTGGCTTCCAATAGCTCTGTTTATGACTTCAATCATGATGGACTCCATGGCCTTGCAGATCAGACTTCATCGGCTTATAAGACTATAATTCCCATGGTCTGTTGTGCACCAACACTTGTGTAGTGTGCCATATGTTGCTGTAACCCATTCAACAGTTTCAGATCCTGTAGAGAGGGTGAGGCTCAACAGACTGTTCAGGTGCAGGGTCTGTTTGTTCTGCAGTTCACTTATGACACATATAGGGAAACAATGTAATCCAACTGATGCCGTTCATTCGACTTTGGAAGGAGCTGTTTACCCATTCTACATGTGATATCTCCTGGTATGTTGATAGGGCCTTTTGTCAGTGAGAGGGGGGTATGTATGTATCAGCCTGTCTGACAGGACATTGGCATTGTCAGTCAGGTACAGTTGGCCCTGACTCAGGACATATATGAGTGTACATTGCTATTTATGACATAGCTGAAGGAAGTGTCATGGTTCTGTCTGGACTCCTTCACAGATAATCTTTCCAAAACACAGACAAACCTGAGCACTAAACCCCTGTTATACTCTTTTACTCACTTAACACCCTACTGATCCTTTTTGATGAGTCAACAGAGTATTTCATCATAATATCCTGGCATGTCCAAAGGTCGGTTTTGTGTGTACTCTCTAGTCCAGCTGGTGAATATGGGAATTTTGAGGCAATGTTACAACCACCTTATGTACACAGACAACCCTCTCCTCCTCCCAACAAACTCAGATATATGTGAGAGATTCAACTATATAGACAAACAGGAGGCTGAGCTCTCTCGACCCATGACTGGTACAGTCTATCAGGTGGTTAAGGTAACCACACACACCACAAATCCAGTCTTACGTAGACCTATAGTGACAGCAAACAAAATACATTACCACACAAAAACATACTTGGAGGCTCTAAATAAAATCTGCCTAATCAGCAGAGACCTCCAAAGCAGACACCCAAACAACTGCTACCCCACAACAATACCCACATATCACATAGTTCACAAAGTCAGTGTGCCACACAGTCACTGCCCTTAGGGCTAAACAACAAACCTAATACACTTGCAATAGGTGATTCTATTGTCAGACACACTGATGTCCCATTCACCAGGCTGAACAAGGAGAAGCTCACTTTGAGTTGTCTGTCGGGTGTCAGGATCCGCCACATAACACATGCACTCAGGTCACTCCAAAGCAAGTACAAATATGGCTCCATCATTGTCCATGCTGGTGTGAATGACCTCAGACATTCCTCCCTGGACTACATGACAAGAGACATAGAGGAGCTCTCTGATCATGTAGCCCAGGCCAGTATGACCCTGACCTAGTGTAGCATCTTACCCTCACCAAGAATGATGGCACAGTATACAGACAAACTGATCAATTTTAACAGTTGGCTAATGTATTGGTGTCATTCAAAGGGGATCCAGTGTCTGTCAGCCTGGGATGTCATGCTCGACATGCCATGTAGCTTTGCTAGGGATGGCTTGCACCTGTCACCACTGGGCTTTCGAATACTGGCTAAGGCTCTTGCCACCCCCATAGTGCCTTTTTTAGGCAAGGCTCAAAAGACAAACCCACCTCCATAGACAATACAAAGTAAAAGAAACTAAGGGTAATGCTGCTCAACGCCAGATGTCTAAACCTCAAAATGCATGCACTCAAGACTCTCCTCAGTATGGAGAATGTCAATATCTGTGCAGTAACAGACACCTGGTTCAGGCTCCAGAAAGCACTCCAGCACTACCAGGTTATACTTCATAACATGCTTTTTGGCCACAAGACTTGGACCGACCAACAAAAATAGGGGGAGTATCCATACATCACAGATACACACACCTCCAGGTTAGTAGCACTGTACGAAGCATCGGAGACCATACATGTGCAACTGACAGTAAGCAAAACTGCCTTTCAGTTTGTAGCCTGCTACAGACCACCCTCCCAAATTCAGGAACCCCACTCGGCTTTCCTGAGAACACTGGAGAATATGAAGGTCTCTCCAAACACCATTATATTGGGTGACTTCAACTACCCAAACATTGACTGGGAATACTACTCAAGCCCCTCACCCTCGCCCAATGGTTGCTAGAATTTATAAACTCAAATGCTATGGCACAACTGGTCACCACACCCACAAGAGGGCAAAACATATTGGACCTGATCATCACCAACATGGGGACTCTATGTTCCACACCAGAGGTATACTCCTCATTGGTAAGGTCAGACCATACATTTATCTCACTGGACATCCATATCCCATCCCCTCCCCCATCCTAGGTAATCTCGGTGAAGAACTTCTCAAAAGCAAACATCACACTTCTCCAAACCGAGGTGGTATCCTTCAAAGACCCTGGGACAGTGGTAAATATGGCTCAGACCACTGAATACTTTACAAACGCATTCTATGGACACCTACTGGAATGCATGGATTGTGCTATCCCAAATAAAAATGAGACTCACTCCTCCAAAGGCAGGGGACCTGTCTGGTGGACACCAGCCATAAATAAGCAATACAACAAAAGGAGGAGGCTACTACATGATAGAGTACAATCCCAAAAAGGGAAAGCATCTCTGATCAGTACTAGCAAGAAGTTACGATCACTCATGAATTCATCTAAGGCCCACTTTAAAAGGAAAATGCACCAGACACTAAGGACAATCACAAGGCCTTCTTTAGTTATGTCAGGAACCTGGGTGGCAACTCCCAGATATGCTGTGAGTTACTGCAAAATGACAAAACATACACTGAACCCACAGACATTGCCAACATCCTGGCAAACAGGTTCAGTGCAAATGTCTCCCCCCCATCCCCCCTAAAGAGCAAATGTCTATCCCAACAGAGTGTAGCCTCCCTGACATCACAGATGAACAGGTGAGAGCTGCCCTCTCCAAAGCAGACAACACAGCATCAATGGGACCAGACAGTGTACTGGCCAGCGTCTTACACGAGCTTCATGAAAAACGTAACCCTCACATTAAGTCACTGTTCAATATCAGACTTACTACAAGATATGTACCGAAGGAATAGCTTACAGCAACAGTGGTCCCACTCCACAAAGGTGGTGCCACAACGGACCCCGGACACTATCGCCCTATAAGCCTAACTAGCCTGGTCTGCAAAGCTATGGAGTGTATCATCATGGAACTCCTACACAAAGACATCTGGAACCTACAGACACTTGATCCTACCCAATTCAGCTTTGTTGAGGGCAGATCTTGCCTCTTGAACCTGGTCAACTTCTTTAAGCAGTTACCAGGTCCATAGATGTAGGGAAGGTAGTCCACACAGCCTACCTGGACCTCGCAAAACCCTTCGACACAATACCCCACTTGGGCATCATAAATAAGCTCACCAGCTTAGATATCAACACATATGTCACAAGATGGATTGCTAACTGGATCAGGGATAGCACCCACATGGACAGTATTACTGGTGCCATGTCTGACTCTACACCAGTTACACATGGCGTCCCACAAGGCTCAGTCCTGGGACCTCTCTTATTCAGTATATATTTCTCTGACATACAGGCTAACACAGGAGGAATATGGCTGACCAAGTTCGCAGATGACTGCAAACTGGGTGCCATAAACTCTCCAGCTGGCACAAGCATCCTCCAAAAGGGTCTCACAGAGATGGATAACTGGTGCCAGAGCCACGGCCTACAGCTAAATGCCATTAAATGCACAGTCATCCCCTTTGGGAATAACGAAGTGCCCACACATGGGAATAACGAAGTGCCCCCACATGGGAATAACGAAGTGCCCACACATGGGAATAACGAAGTGCCCACACATGGGAATAACGAAGTGCCCACACATTACCACATGGGTGGTCATCCATTAAGTACGGAAGAAGTTATTAGGGATTTGGGGACCCGAGTAGATAGTAATCTTGCCTTTGACAATTACGTTGCCAAAGTGGTTAGACAGACCTTCTATATAGCCCACCTTATCCCAAAAGGTTCCACATCTAGATCAAGTGAGGTCATTGTGCCCCTATACTCATCAGGCCCATGATTGGATACAATGTTCCATTTGGGATGTACCTTACCCGACACCTGCAGCAACTTTAATGGTCACAAAAGTACCTCACCAAGTGGATCTAGGGACTCACACAGATGCCCTGCACAGTTCGGCTAAAGTAACTTCAGCTCTACTCAGTCGCTTACCACCTACTCGGATGCGATCTGTGCCTGATGTTTAAAGCCATGTCCAACCCAGAATTAATGGACATGCTCCACCTCAAGATATCCAAATCCCTTAGAGCTACACACTCCAGGGACTTAAACCTCAGCACAGATATTAATAGGACATGCTGGAGGGACAGATTCATATCCCAGATGCTCCCCTCACTCTGGAATGAGATCCCAGTCCTGCATAAGCAGAGCACCTCACTCACCCTCTGCAGGAGAGATCTTGATGAGTGGATGGGTGATCGTATGTTTACCCCTGGGATCTCTTCTGGGTCCCTGCTAGACAAAGGCACAATAAACTAAATGTAACAGGGCTATCTTGTGTGACCTACTATTTACAGGCACAGTCTAATCTAACAGGGTTGCGAAAGCCAAACACACTCTGGCTAGGCTTATAAATGCCCTAGGGCAGATAGTCTAGTGTCAACCTATGAACCTATGATAATGTTCGGAGTGCACGTTGTTTATTGATGATACTGATTGCAGGTTTTTTATCTTCTTTGCTTTCCCACTTTCTATGAACAACCTAAGTATCTGCAGAACATATTTGATTATGACAGGGTTCCAATATATTATATATGTGTCTGTTGTCATATAACTGTGTGCATAAGAAGGCAGATTGGTGAATAGTGACAGGTTCCTGGGTTAACACATGCAACTGCCGAATATGTGTGGCCCACTGCTGTACTCAGATATGGCCTAAGTGTGTGAGCATGCCCAGTGTGACCTTTCAGTGTGTTGCTGTCTGAAGTCCACTACATTTGTTAATGTGTGTGAACATGACCAATATTAACATTTATACTATATGTGTGTTGAAAATCAGGTTCTATTTTTACTGCAGGGCTCACCTTTGTGTCATAACTCGACTGGGATTATGCTGTGCCTGCAGGGTTTCCATGAGGTACTTTGCATAGACTTATCAACATTTCTTCATACAGGCTGACCAGTGAAATAGTGTCATGGTTTGGTGGTTCAGTACTATGACTATATTGCACAGAATCCTGGGTTTGAGGCCTGTCACTGCTTTATATTTTCATACTGAGCAGACTAGACTGCTTAAGGGCCAGTAGAGCAAATATGAGCATGTTGGCTTTTGTTTAGCTATGCCCAACTTTGACCAAGCTTGTCCAACATTGCTCAACATTGCCAAAAAAAACGAAGTTCTGTAAGATGAACAGTCCCAAATAAGTACTCGCAGGTCAGATTAACGTTTGAACAGTTTATTTAAAACATGCAACGTTTTCATTGCTAGCTGCAACTTCTTCAGAAAGTCATTGAACTAAAGTAATAGCTGCTTTTGGCGCCATTTCTGGCTTTTAAAAACTCATATGGTAATCTTAGCCAATCATATCATCAAGTTCAGTACAAATTGATAAATATTCAGTATAAATTAACTCTATAAATACTCTACTAAAATTACTCTACTAAAATTATACATCCTGACACTCACCCTATTCAAATTCCATAACATTCACTAAGAAGTCAGTAATTATTCGAGATTTATAAAAATCCCTGTTAGTTTTGAAAGTCGCTGTCTCAACTAGGAATCAAAGATGATAAGTTTTGTCCAACAGTTGTTTATAAGTGTAGCTAAACAACTATACACACAATAATTAGCTCGCTAAAGTCTCATGTAACTTTTTAATTTCAGCCAACAGGAAATACTACAATGTTCATTTAAGCCTGGGAATGTGCATGCATTTAATTTCAGTTGCCACACTAATTCAGCACACTCAAGTGTTAAAGATGTAGGGCCGCCTCTAAAGTTTTCAGTTATTTGATCAATGGCTGTAAATGAAAAAGTATGACAAGGAAACTGCTCTATGTGTCTTGCTAGGGCATTTTCTTTTCTATTTTTGGAAATGGCATATGTGTGTTCGTATACTCTATCTCTAAATCTACGGTCAGTTTTGCCTATATAGTAGGCTGGACAGATGTTACACTGAGCTAAATAGATAATACTTTTGGAATTACAGTCAAGTCTTTGTTTTATCAAAAATTTGGTTGTTATTTTATTTACTGTAAAGTTATTCATAGGTTTGATGTTCTTACACATACTACACATTCCACATTGAAAGCACCCTTTAGTTTTGTTGCTATAAGTTGTGACTTTATTTTCTAATGTTTTTTTCAAGTTGATTCCTTTCTTAAAAATTACTTGAAATCTAGTGCCTAGTCTAGTTAAAAGGTTAAAGTCTTTACCTAAAAGTTGCCAGTTTTTTATTAATATTGATACTATTGCATCACTGTCTTTGTTATATGTTGTTATAAAACTCATGTCATACTTCTTTTTAACACTGTTAGATACTACTATTGGCGTTGAAGTAAATCCTTATGTCACTGTTATTCTTGATGGATTGTCTGACTGAAAAATGTCAATCAATCCCGACCCTGTCTTGTTCATTGGTTCTTTTATTTTTAAAATAGCTGTCAAAATTCCTCTCATTCTTTTCAATTTCATTTCGCTAGTTAATTCTAATATCAATGATTTAGGATACCCTCGATTTGTAAACATGTTTCTTAATTTATCACATTCATTGTCAAAATCAGCATCTCGTGTACATAATCTTGTTGCCCTCACCAGTTGTCCCTTAACAATGGAACGTTTTTGTTTATAGGGATGGGCACTTGAAAAATGTAAATAAGAGTTACAATATGTTGGTTTACGGAATATATTTGATGTTATTCCATTCGAACTCGTATCTCTGAGCAACAAGAGGTCCAAGTAGTCAATTTTGTTCGAGTTGTAAGTGTAAGTGAATTTAAAGAAACTAGTTGTTGTATTTAAATATTCTAAAAATTCAGATGCTTCTTGTTGGTCACCTCTAAAAATGACAAATATGTCATCAAGAAATCTGGTGTATAGTTTGATTCTGTTCTTTCTAGAATCTTCGTCAAAAATAAATGTTTTCTCCCAATGGGCTACTACAATGTTTGCTAGACTTGCTCCACAAGGCGAGCCCATGGCTACGCCTTGTTTCTGTAGATAATGGATGTTGTTGAAAGTGAAATAATTGTTACTCAAAATAATATCTATTAGTTCTGTCACTAATCTAATTTCGTCATCTGGTGCTTCTAGATGTTTCAACATAAGTTCAGTCCATTCAGTAGCTTCCATATGAGGTATAGACGTATATAAGTCAATTACGTCTATTGTTAAAAAGTTGTCATTAGTGTCCATCTCTATGTCATTTAAGTTTAACAGTGACCAAGAGTCTTTACAAATTTGTGGTAGTTTCTTAATATATTTTTGTAAAATGAAATCTACCAATTTGGAACATGGATATGTAAGTGAAGCTCTTGCATCGATTAAACATCTCATGGGGGGGTCGTTAAGATTTTTATGGATTTTCGGTATTCCGAACATTACTGCAAGCTTGGGAAATGGAATATTTATGTAATTAAATGTATCCAGATCGATTCTCCCTTCAATGAAGAGGTCTCTCAAATAGCTTTTTACTCTACTTTGAGCTATATTGTATTCATTTAGTGTAACTACACTATAAGCTGTGCTTGACAGTACTTCTTCCATCTTATTGATGTAATCATCTGAATCTAAAATGACCAACCCCCCTCCCTTATCTGGTTTGATGCATCTTACTCCTTGTGTTCTCAATAATTCTAGAGCTTCCATTTCTTCTCTTGTAATGTTATTCTGCGTGTTAGAATATCTCGGACGAGAATGTAAATGTCTAATGTCCATTTCAGACATACTCTCAAAAAGGTTTAGTACAGGATGAAGTGGAGGGTTGAAAGTGCTTGCTGGTTTAAATCTAGTATTATAGGTGTTGTTATTACCTAATAAGCAAGTTAGGTTCAACTTCCTAACAAAACACTTCAATTCTATCAAAACTTGTGCAAGATTCATACTTTTAGTTGGTACAAATGTGTTACCTTTAGCGAGTACATCAATAAGTACTGGATCTAACTCAACAGACGAGTAATTATATATAACAAAGTCGCCTGCAAGATTTTTTAACAGAGTTAGTTTGTTGGTTGATGTTTGTTCTTGTTGTTCCAATATCTGGTTTTCTGGTTCCGGGCAGCTCTGGCATATGATGTATTCGGTTGCTGCCCGTCCTTCTGAAAAAACAGGTTGTTAGACTCATTCTGTTGCCTTAAGTCACTATTGGTATTCAAGTTATTTCTATTAGATAGCAGCCTTTCACTGCGTCTCAAAGGTTCCTCTGATATAGGTGCTCGGTCTTCCCTAGGAACTTTTTCATAGTCTGTTGTCATTTGTTTCCCATTTATATTAAATGGGTATTTTTTATTAGTCCAAGTTTGTGATTCGTGTGGTACCGGGTATGCAGTGTTATTTGAGTATGCCAACCGGTCTCTAGTCAGTTTCTTCACTTTTGTCAGTTTTAATTTTTCTATCAGTTGGTCAATACTGACAAACACTCTTGAATAGTCATATTTGTATCTGGTGTAGTCACAGTCATTTTTTATGTCATCGTCAATATTTTGAACTTCAATTAACAATTCATCAATTTGTGTGGCATAGTACTTAATCATCAGTTCCATCAATTGGAATCCTGTGTTGTCAAATAAGTTAATTAAGTCTCTATGAAAGGGTGAGTCAGGAATTAAACCTGTGGGAAAATGAAAGCAACGTAGCCCCTTTGGCACAAGTCTCTCTTTAAGGCATTGTTTAAAGTAAGTAACTTCTAACTGTAACTTCTTAATTTTCATTAATTTTGCATCGAAAGTTTTTAATTTCTCAGTCATTGTTGAGTTACTTACTGTTCTATGATTGCCATCGCTAGCCGGACACTCTTCGTTCAAGTTGAAAGCTGTTTTCAAAGTTTCAGTATTTGTAATCCATTCCTTGAACGGTAGAGAACCAATAAGCTCTGCATTGCTGCCACTCGCTACATTGCTGCCATTGTCTGTATTTATTTCTGTTTCCACCTTGACAGGTTGACCGGGTGGAATACTACTCGAGGTGGACATAATACTGTCATTTACTAAAAGGGGTTGATGGTTAAAACGAGGAGCCTTAAACGCGTTGTCAGAAGCGTTGGATTTGTTCTGTCTGTCCAAGTTGTCAAGCCGTTCAACCAAATTGTCCATTCGCTTGGAAATGGACTGTAACAAATTCAAAAAATTGCTCTGGTCGTTTTCCCCTCTTATATTTATAGAGTTAATTTATACTGAATATTTATCAATTTGTACTGAACTTGATGATATGATTGTCTAAGATTACCATATGAGTTTTTAAAAGCCAGAAATGGCGCCAAAAGCAGCTATTACTTTAGTTCAATGACTTTCTGAAGAAGTTGCAGCTAGCAACGAAAACGTTGCATGTTTTAAATAAACTGTTCGAACGTTAATCTGACCTGCGAGTACTTATTTGGGACTGTTCATCTTACAGAACTTCGTTTTTTTTTGGCAGTGTGAAGTTTACTAGTCCTTTTACGTTTTTGATTGCTCAACATTAACCAACATTGCTGAACGTTGCCCAATATTGCTCAACATTGACCAAAGTTGTGCTAGTTAGTGTGTGCAATTTTGTTTACATATACTAAATAGTGGTGAAAGCTGTTTAGCACTACTTTATATTGCTTAACACATGGCAATCATGCCTCAGGTGGTGCTGCAGGGTTGCCTATGTCAGATGCACATACTACACTCCCTATACATGTTTGAAAACAGGTAGTGTCAAGTTAGGCATCCCTTTTACTATATGTGCGAGTCAGAGAGAGGTATAATTTCCAGGGTCCCTGCTGAGCCAGTGTATGTGCTATGCGTTGCCTCTTTGCCAAGGCCAAAGCATACTGGGCATGCCTCCTTCTGCCTACTGGGGCAGGCTCAGGTTGTTCCTCCTCTGAGTCACGCTCTGCCTGTGATGGCCTTGGCAATGGTGGGGGGCTGTTTTGCCCTGCCCCATGCTGTTCCTGCTGCAGCTGTTTTTGCAGGATCATATTATGTAGCATAGCACATACCATGACAATTTGGGTACATGTAGTTGGTGAGTATTGCAAGGCTCCACCAGATGTGTCCAGGCACTGGAACCATGACTTGAGCAGCCCAAACACACGCTCAGTTACATTTCATGTTTGTACGTGTGCCTCATTATGGCGTTCCTGTTCAGGTGTGTGTGCGTTTCTGATGGGTGTCATCAGCCACGGCTCCAGTGCATAGCCAGCATCCCCTACTAGGTGACCATGAGGGATGTCCCCATTGGCAAATGTCTTGTACAGCTGTGTCAGATGCCAGATATGGGAATCATGGTAGCTTCCAGGACAGCCAGCACACACATTCAGTATTATGCCCTGGTCATCACACATGACTTGGCAGTTGATGGAGGGGAAGCCCTTGCGGTTAAAGTAGACCCTGCCCTGCTCATTGGCTGGTGCTTTGATGCATATGTGCATGCAGTCTATTGCACCCACTACCTCAGGGTATTCTGCTATTTGCTGGAAAAGACACATATTGCTGGCAAATACCTCATGGGAATTGGGGAAATATACATGATCACCGACGTGCTGACATGGCATCCAGGAACTGGATAGGTACCCTGGATGCTGATGCCTGTGATATCCCATCATATCACCAGTTGGTCTCTTGAAGGTACTTGTTGCTAATATTCTTAGGCCAACACATACCTTGGTTTCCACTGGGATGGGTTCCCCTCTGTTGGTTCTGTGTGTGAGGTGTGGCCTGCAAAGCTCAACAATTTGCTGCATGAGGTCTCTGTCCACTCTATAGCGCTCCACTATCTCCAGCTCATGTAGCCCCTGATAGGTTACCCTGGGTCTGTACACTCTTCTCTGTCTCCTCACTGGGGGTTGTCCAGCAGCATTCGCATTGTCACCACCCTCAGCATGTTGCATATGTCGCCTTATAACAGCAATGGCAGCCCCTAACATTTTTTGTCTCAGTAAAGCTTTTTAAGTTTTCACTTCTCCTACTTTACTGCGGTGTTGCAGTGTCTCTGAGGAAAACATGGTGGAAAGTTGTTTGCAGAGTTTTAAGTGGTGGGCTGGGCTGGGCTAGTGTACTGCCTGTGTAATTGCCTGATTCTGATTGTTTTCACCTGCTAGCTCTGCTAGTTCTCTTTGGTTAACTTCCTACTACTTGTTGTGCTTCCTTTTCCCTTTCTGTTTCCTCAGGGGGGCAGCACCACTGTGGCAAATCCAAGAATTCACTAATGCGTTTCTTAGACTGAGGGTAGTCCTGACTTTCCCATTTGAAATGCTCCCTAAGAGTATTCAGAGTATCTCCAAAAGAAAAATCTTCTGGAGGGGAGGCAGAAGGGATGGAGTCTTCTGCATCAGAATCCTCAAAACCAAACAAAGGTTGAGAGTTTCCCTCTTCATCAGCAGAATTGCTGGAAACCTCAGAGTCTGAGGCAGACAAAACTTCTGGGGACAATTCCCTAGCCTTCTTAGAAGGAGGTGGCTGAGAGCCCCTGATAAGGGTCAAGAGATCACTAGCCATCTTAATCATCTGAGAATGAGTCATTTGAGGGGAGGCTAGCACCTGTTTTTGAGTAGATTTTCAGCAGGAAGGCCTGCTAGAAAGCCAGAGGGACTCAGGAGGCCTAGCCACCGCAGTAGTCTGAACCAAGGTCATCGGTCTGGATCTGGTCTCCGAGCAGAGAAAAGAGGCCTCAGAAGTTGGCGCTGGCTTAGTGGCTCTGGATCCATCAGAGGCGGCAACCAGCAGAAGGTCAGAAGATGAAGTTGAAGCCTGCTGTAAGGAGGACTCGGAAAAGGCATCAGCAGATGCCTGCTGCTGAACATCCACAGACTGCAGGGGTAATGAAAGCATCTCACTGACTACCACTGGGACAACAACCAGCTTAACAGGAACATCGTCGGCTAATTTGACCCTAAGCCTGTCGCGGTCCTTATCCTTGTGCTTCTTAGGAACATCCGAAGTTGGGAGACCAGAAGATGCCATACCGACAAACTTAAGCCAAACTCCGAAATGGTTGAACAAAATTCTAGCTCTACGGCATATGGTGCGTGGGTTGAAAGAAGTACAGAGAACACACTTAGGGACGTCGTGCTCACGGCCCAAATTAGTAATGCAATAGGAGTGAAAATCACAGTGCGGAATCTGTTTTCCACGGGCAAGACAGTTATTAACTTTCTCTGACATTCGTTAAAGCAAGAAAAGAGGGTCCCCAACATGGTACTTATCTGAGGATGTCTTTAACTAAGCAGTCAGAATACAAAAAGGAAGGTATTTGGCCGACTAGCACTCGTGCAAAATGCTTCTGCTTCGGGCTCCGCGGCAAGAAAGACTGAGGAAATGGTGCCGGCTGCCTTCCTTTGCACCTGACGTCCTGACATCAGGCCTAAACCGAAGGCAGCCAACGTCCTATACCGAGGACTTTGGTATTCTGGCCGACTGTGGGCTACCGGGAGCTGGATAACCCATTTTGTTAGGACTGCAACAGTGAAACACAATGAACATCAAAATAAGATACAGCTGACATGTCTTTGTGGAAATTCACCACTAGAGGTGAGGGCTGAAATGCAATTGTCTTGGGTAAACAAAGGCATTCGAACAATATTGGTAACCACACACTTACCATAACGTACCATTACAACAGAGGTATAACACACCGTATTAGTAATTACACACTCACCATCATGTACCATTACAAGAGTGGTGTAACACACAGTATTAGTAACCACACACTCGCCATCATGTACCATTACAACAGAGGTGTAACACACAGTATTACTAATCACACACTCGCCAGCATGTACCATTACAACAGAGGCATAACCCATAGTATTAGTAATCACACACTCACCATCCTGAAACCTGAAAAGTGCTCTTTTGCTTATTTTTTTTTCTTTTGCTACAGCATATACATTTCCACTTAGTCATAGAACTTAAACCACTTTGAGTTGTCTGAACCAAATGAAGGAAACGCTGATTCATTGTTACAGTTATGTTAATCCAATATCAATGCATACACTATTTCTCTTCCTAAAATTATTTTTTTTCACTTTTTTCATATCTAGTTCTATAATATTCTGCAAATGTAATTTATTTCTAATCCAAAGTAATATCCTAGCAGTCTTTTAAGCTTGTAATAAGTCAACTGCACAAGCTCATGAGTTTTTGTGACACACAAAAGACCCCCCCACACACACACACACACACACATACACAGTAATGTTAAAAGAAATAATCATTAGCAATGGCTGAAATACCTGGACAGTGACCAGAGGAACTGACCACCCCTATTGGAACCTTTCTGTACTGTAGCAGCCTGCTCTTATGTCCTTTAACCAGTAGCCGTATCACTGAATCGGAGACTACATCACCGGTAAATCATTTCAACGTAGTGAGAAGTCTCATAGCAGTCATGACTGTGTGCAAGCATTTGATGTTTGTAGCGTATAAAAATGAAATGCTCATATTGATTCATAATAAGTTACTAGGTTATGAATAAAAGTTACCTGGAAGCCCGGAACCTGCCTTCCCAGTTTTATGTGTGATTCTTTTTTATCGGAATCCAGAATGGGCCTAAAAGCTGGCAAAAACTGAACTTTTTATTTGTAATAGATGTGTATTGCACAATCTGGTGATGCTCTGAGTTACAGATCTGCCTTTAATCTGTGTAACAGATACTTATTCATAGATTCATAGATTAGTACTAGGCTAACTGCCCTTGTGAGCCATTTTTTTAAGCCTAGCCGATTATCCCTTGTGAGACTCAAACCCTGCACTTTGTGTTTGTAAGGCAAACACCTTAACCATTAGACCACCCTCCTAACCCCTGGGGTTAGGTGATATTAACAGGGTGATGTGTACTGACATGATACTAACGCCATGATAAAATGTAGAAATAGTTCAAAAGAATCTCCCTTGTGAAATGCATTGAACACACAACGTTAATCCCCACTTTTGTGTCAGTATGAGCTCCATTGGTTTGGTCAACAGGGATTTTGGTTGACATCTGTGTAATTGACTGCATTTGGTCGATTATACAGGTAGCTGACAAGTGTGTGAGATCAACAATGCCCCTGGTATTGCTTTGTTTAACAGATGTCTATTAATGGTTGTGCATTGTGCTAAAATGTAAAAATAAAATCCAAATAATCATTGTAGAAGTAAAGCAGTATGCAAATATTAGTGTTTATGGTAAATGGGGCAAAATAACCAGGTAATGGGACATTGTAATGGCTACAGGGGGGCTCTGGTGCCATATTTTACTTGTCTGCTCTTCAGTTTGCTTTTGAAAGTTGGTATCCCATAATTTCATTGGAGTGGGTGGGGTTACGTAATTATGTATGTAAATTTTATGTTAATCAGTGTACAGATTAGTACCTACTTTTCATGGGCCTTGTCCAGATTTTTGATATTTCCAGGTTGAGAGGTATGATCATGTACCATTACAACAGAGGTATAACAAAAAGTATTAGTAATCAGACACTCACCATCGTGTACCATTTCAACAGAGGTATAACACATAGTATTGGTAATCACACACTCTCCATTATGTACCATTATAACAGAGGTATAACACACATTATTAGTAACCACACACTTGCCATCATGTACCATTACAACAGAAGTATAACACATGGTATTAGTAACCACGCACACTCACCATCATATACCATTACAACAGAGGTATAACACACATTATTAGTAACCACACACTCGCCATCATGTACCATTACAACAGAGGTATAACACAAAGTATTAGTAACCACACATTCTTATACATATTCAGCTGCTCTTTCTGTAACTGTCTTAGTTGCTGTTCTGCGGGCTGTTATCTGTTCAGTTGTTCTTACTCTGCACTTATTACTGCTTGTTAGTAGCCTTCTAATTTAATGCCTTCTGCACTTGTTTTTTAGTCATTTGTTAATTTAATTGCATTTAATTAAACTGTATTTGCCGTAATATTGATATACATGTGCTAGCCTGCACTGCATTTGAATTGTATTTACTGTTGTTTTAGCTGCTTTCCTGTAAAAAAAAAAAAAAATTCCTAGCCTGTTTCCTGCCTTTCCTGTAACTTATCTAGTCCAGATACAGACTTGCTGTATCCAGGACTCTTTGTAAGCTTCTGAGCCCCCCAAACCTTTCTGTTGGAGGGAAGCCTTCTAGCTTATCAGTGGGATTGGTAAGCATTAGGTAGCCTATCTACCACATGAGGAGTGGTTCCTGGCCCAGAAATTGTAGCTATTGGCCATTTTTTCCATCTCTTTCAATGTTCTGGTTTAAAAGCCGCACTTGCGCTTGTTTCCCACCTTTCCTGTAACTAGCCTAGTCCAGATACAGAGTTGCTGTATCCAGGACTGTTGGTAAGCTTCTGAGCCCCGCAAGCCTTTCTGTGTTGGAGGGAAGCCTTCTAGCTTATCAGTGGGAGTGGTAAGCACTAGGTAGCCTGTCTACCACAAGAGGAGTGATTCTGGCCCAGAAATTGTAGTTTATTGGCCGTTTGGGCAGTTTTTTTCCATCTCTCTCAACTTTCTGATTTTAAAGCCCACGTTTATGCTTGATCCCCACTTTTCTCGTAACTAGTCTAGTCCAGGTACAGATTTACCAGTCAGAAAACTAGATATAACTGGTGAATAACAGTGAGACAAAGAATGAGACTAGAAAATAAGCTGAAACTGTAGTTTATTAGTACATCTGGTTAAGTGCTTTCATCCATCCTCCATAGACTTCATCAGAACACCATTTGACAAACTAACAACCTTTAAATAATACTAATTGATACTAATTATCCAATCCTGTGGTACACCAAATTAGTCTCATAAATATTAATCACCTGAATATTGATTAGTTAATCCAAACCATATAGTCTACTAAAAAACAGCCATAAAAAGTCATAGAAAGACATAAAAACATGAAAATCACAATTATAAATACAGTTTATACATAATAAAAATTCATGGTAAAACTTCATAATAAAAAATTAAAAATCAAATAAGAAAGTGTTAAAAAATACAAAGTATTAATTGTGTCTCACAAAAAACACATAAACTGTGGGAAACTTGTAACTCAATAAATGTACTAAACTTATGGCCGCATTGCCCCAGTATGCTCAGATTCACCAGGTGGACAGGAGAAATCACCGGAAGCTGACCCTTGGACATGCCTGTTTAGGTGCTTTTTTGTAAAGTTTAATAGCTGTTTTCCCTTATCTTTGCAAGGTACTTTGCAATTATAGGCTGTTTAGTGCCTATGATTAATTTCTCCTTATTGACAAGGAGAGATGAGTGCTTGCATCAGTTTCAGGATTCAGTGTTTTCCAGCAGGTTCTAGAGCAAGTGCTAGTCACAGGGGTTCAGATTTTAGTGCTACTACTGAGAAACCAGCTAGTTCTAAGGGAAAATTAGAAGAGCAGACTTTCTGGCACCAGGAATAGTTTAACTGTAGGCCTCGCAGTGTTGCATGATGTGAAAAATGTGCAAACACACGCGTTTTTAAGCCAGAAAGTTGAAA